>NW_005842348.1:1000149-1024386 GCF_000455745.1 Alligator sinensis | reverse complement strand
CTTGCCTCTGTACTTCTTATGCGGGGGGGGGGGGGGGGGCACTACTGTGGTGCACCCCAGTGCTGTGGAAATGAGATGATCTTCCAGAGCGTGAGGGCTTAGGGCTTCCCTAGCTGCTAGGCCCCCCAGACATGGGTAGTGCAAGGGCTCAGCAGGGCTGTGTTAGCTCTGAGCTGTCAGACCCCTGTAGCTTCCCATGCCACAGCCCTGTATTCACACCTATGCTCCAGTGTAGTTGGGGCTTCATGGGGATTTGCAGCTAGGTCAGGAGAGTTGCATGGATGCAAAGAAGATGTTGCTGCCTGTGATAATGTGCACACACCTCTGTGATGGCCAGGAGTGAGCTGGTCAGTGCCCAACAATGCTGTGTGCTTGTGACGAGAGTGCCTTTGCAGTCTGGGGCAGCTCCTGGTTTGCAAGAGTAGATCAGCACTTGAGGGCTATAGGTCTATACAAGACGTTTACTGTGGAGTAGATAAATTAGCTCCACAGTAAATATTGCACATCTATACGTGCACCCCTATTAGGCTGGAGTAAAGTAATTAACTTGTATGATTTACAAGTACTATCCTGCTCAAGTACAAGTACTATACTGCCTGAGCCAGCTGGGGCACGAGGGTGCTTTAGTGCTGAGGTTGCCTGCTGGCTAGCCTGACACTCATGTCCCAGCCAGCCCCTCTGAAGCTTGTTGAGCCAGCAGAGAGCAGAGCTGGGCTGGCAGGCTGACCCCCAGGACCCCTGCCAGGCAGTGCTGCTTTGACCTTGTGCAATGTGCTGCAGCCCCAGACGCACACGCAAATGATGCACCCAGTAGCAATAAACTCCGGCGCAATAAGCTCTGGAGTTTATTGCTTTGCATTAATTGCACATGTAGATGCACCCAAGAGCTGCCAGAAGAGGATACAACAGTGCATTTGCAAGCACTGCCTGGTTGTACTGTGTACTGGCACCTGCCATCTTAAAGCTGCAGGGCTGTAGGCTGTTTGCCCAGCCCTTTGGGCCCTACTTTGGGAGAAGCCAGTGCTGGTTTAATCGATGCCCCATGAAGTTGGTGCACAGTTCTCCATCTGTGGGGAATGAAGTCCTACCTGGAGGGGGGCAGGAGATGAGGTGGTGCTGGTGTCTTGTAGGGATGGTGAGAGCTTGGTAGAGGTCCCAAGCTGTCAGGTCAGGACCAATGTCAATGCACAGGATGCAGTGCACTGATGAAGGAGCAGCCAGCCCATTCTCCTGGGTCAGGGCAGCTGCAGAGGCTGACACATCTCAGCTTGGGCAGTCTTGGGTACTAGCTGGTGCCTGGGGCCTTCTGAAAACAACAGGTCATAGCACGGCCCTGCAAAGCCAGCTTGGCTGCCCTGGCAGAACTCAGACCTAACACACTCCCCCACCCCCCTTCCCCCATGCAGGCAAAGGCACAGGCACAGACACACACTCACAAAGCTTGGCTCGCAGGGGCCACAGAAGGGCTTGACCCTGTGGCTGTCCTGGGCTGTAGCTCTGCTGGGAAGGCTTGGCCTGTGCCAGGCCCCATCATACTGGCAGGAGGCACCAACGGGAAGCAGTTTGGTTTGTCCAAGATCCCCTTCCCCTGCCTCTGCGTAGCCCCTCCTGCCCCAGCTCCCAGGCCTGCACACGCAGGGATGAAGGAGGGAGGGGTTGCTCCCAGTATCACCATTATGGCCTGGGCTGCAAGGGTCAAGGGTGAGGCTGCAGGGACCACACAGTTACCTGCAGTTTTAGAGCATGGGCCTGGTGATGGGGAACTAGCTCCTTTCTTCGGGAGGGACATTCCCCACATACTGGGCTCAGGAAGATGTCAGAGACCCTGGCTGGGGCTGCAGTTGATTGTGGCAGCCTTGCCTGAGGACTGCTTTGCAAGCCAAACCAGCTGGAGCTAATGAGGAATGAACCCCTGGGATTCCAACCTTAGGTGCCCACATAGAGGGGGCACAAGATCATCAGCTGCCGCAGCTGCTGGCCTGGCCCCTGCTGCCCACACTGCCTGTTACACCTCTGTCCTTTGTGCTCCCACAACTCTTCCTCCTGCTTGACCCACCCCATCTCCAGGGTGACAGGTGACTCTTCCGGCACCAGGGCTGTACAGGGAGCACCTAGCACAACCCATTGCAAGCACTTAGCACTGCAGTGGGGTATGGCATGGGCTGTGGGTCAGACCCTTGGGAAGGGTCCTGTGCTGTTGCCCTCACACTAACAGGTCTTCGCCATGGGGTAGTGCTGGTGCAGGTGCTGGGAACGATGTCTGACATTCCTCTGCCCTTGGGGGCAGCAAGGTATTGTTTGCTCCCTTATCTGTAAGTAAGGGCAAACAGCAGTGAAGAACAGCTGGTGCCTGGCGCCCATGGGGTGGGAGGGGGCAGAGCATGAGGTCTGTGAGCAGGGTGCAAGTGCTAGGGGTGGGGAGCACAGCTGCCCTGGCACTGGCTCTAAACTGTAAAGGGCTGAGTGCCCATCCTGAGCTGCTGCAATGGGGGAAGGGTCCTGCCTACTAGCAACAAAGGTTTAAACCTAGGGACTCTGTCCAAGCTCATGGGAGCCCAGGCTTTTCTTCAGCTCAGCAAAATGCCAGGAACTTCTTGCTCTGAGAATAGCTGTAAAAAGGGGTCCTTGCTCAGTACTGCTGCCCCCATTGGGTAGACTAGGGTCAGAGCTATGACCTACCCCACCTCCAGCTCCACCTCCAGCTCATGAGTCATCAGGATCAGCAATGCCCCTCACCCACAAAGTGTACCACAGCCTTGTATGACAGGAGGCTGCTGAGGCCTGATGCTGCACTGCTGGGAACACTGGGGACACAGCATCAGGGCGTACGGAGGACAGCACCCCTCTGCTGCCTGCTGCTGCATGCAGTGTGGAGCTGAGCTGGCCCCATGCAAATGGAGATAGATCATGAATATGGAATGGCAAGCTGCTCTGCCAATGCCTTTATAGCCCAAGAGCATCAAACACAGCGCAGGATGGCTGAAACAGAGGGTGTCTTTGCTTGCCGAGTCACAAGGCTGTAGGACACATGGAACACATTGTTACCCGCTGCCTCCTGGCAGGCAGCTCAGTCCTACTGTGAGAGCCATTGTCTGAGGCTATGGCTCGGTCCTGGCAGGCTGGGCTTACATCCACTCAGTCACAAGTTCAGTGAGTTTGGTGGGTCTCACTGCTCCCAGTTGCATGTCACAAAAGCCTCATGTAGTTCATTGGACTGAGGTGCCAGGGATGGCACAGAGCTGAGAGACAACCCCCAGGCTGGGATAGCGGGCAGCTGTAGATCTGGAGGGGAGGGCAATGGCAGAGCTGTGCACATGCTGGGGGAGTGATGGAGGCAGCCTGCCTTCAGCCAGGGTGCTGGGCTGCATGACCTGGCTCTGAACTCAGCCAGCCTTTCTGAAGCACATGCCATCTGGGATGGAGAAGCTTGGGCTGGAGCATGGTACCAGCAGCCTCTCCTCTGCCCTGCTTCACACTTCTGCCCCAGCGCTGCTCCACTGCCACTAGCTGGGCCATAAAGTAACTGGGTGACAGAAGTATTGGTTGACTCTGGGACTCCCTGGGCACTGCTGGGAGTATAACCTTCAATGCAGAGTATAAATTCTGCATTGGACTGGCTGGGTCCGCTGCCCTATTCCCACTCCGAACTTGTCAGCTCTGGGCATCCCCTTGCCTGAAGCTCATGCCTATACCTCAGGAAATGTGCTGCCTCCAGAAGGGCTACGAGCCTTTCCAGGAGATCCAGGAGACCCAGGGGTGGCTCCCTGGGTGCTCTACCAGCTGCTTCTGTGCCAGCAGCCCAGTCCAGCCCAGCAAGAAGGGCTTTGCTCTGCTGAGGGGAGCAGCAGCAACCCACAGGGGGCTGCAGCACGGCTGGCTGAACTGGGCTCACTGGGTGGGGTTGCTGGCCAGGACACCTAGTTCCTGCTGTTCTGTGCTGCCCGACACTCCAACCTGGTCCTCCTGCAATGATGGGGAACAGGAGGCCCTTCCAGGCCAGTGTCTCCTTTTGGAGCATGTCTTTCCTTTCCTTGCCATCAGGCAACTACTTATCCAGGATTAGGAAGAGCAGCACCAGGAGCACAATGGGCAGGAATACGAGCAGCAGGCTGAGCATCTCAGCCAACAGCAGCAGCATCAGTGCCAGCAAGTAGCAGCAGCGACAACGCTGCTCCAGACGTCCCAGGCGACGGATCAGGCACAGGGGGTAGCGCACACAGGGCAGGCAGCCCACCATGCGGCCTGTGTGGAAGCGCACCTGGAAGTGGTGCTCCAGGGCCCCCCAGAGGCCTGGCTGCCTCACAGGAAGCGTGTGTGGCACAGCCAGGGGCAAGGGTGAGGATGGCTGGGTATGCAGCAGCAGCATCTCCTCCTGCAGCTTGCAGATCTCCCACTCCAGCATGGGCGTCTTCTGGCGGCAAATGGGGCAGCGCACGCGCCCAATCTCAGCAGCATCTGCCGCCTCCATGATAGCGTTTAGACAGTTGTTGCACAGCACATGGTTACAATTGAGCAGGGCCTGCTTGTGCCGTGTGCCATCGTACGGCTCTGTGCAGATGGGACACTCGTCCTCACCACCACTGCCTTCTTCCGCCTCGATGCAGCAGGATGCAACCACCTCTGCCCCATCACTGGGAGCCTGCTCCCCTTCCTCCCTGCAGGGCAGGATCAAGGACAGGCTCTGGCAGGCAGCCCCTTCCAGGCTGGGGAGCCCTTGTGGAGGTACAGGACTCTGGCTACTGCTGGGTTCTTGTGTCTGGGGGGTGCTGTCCAGGGCAGTGGGGCCATCGGGCAGGTGTACCCCCAGCAGTGATGTACTGGGGCAGCTGCAGATGGATAGTGATTTGGGGGTCTCCAGCAGAGGCTCTGGCACATCCCCCAGGTCCCACTGGTCCAGCTGAGTGCTGGGAACCTCACCTGAGGGCTGAGCACCCCCTCTGTGCTCAGGCGATGCTGCTGTATCGCTCTGACCACAGATCCAGGAGCTCGTGCCACATCCCACAGCATCATCTTCCCCCTCTGACCTGCACAGGGGCCTGAAGGCAGAGTCGTTCTCCTCTGTGGCTGATTCCTGACATGCTTGCAGCTGCTTCATCATAGCAGCGGCAGGGAGACTCCCAGCGGGGGCTGGCTGTGCTTGTGTTCCCCCTTCTTCCAGGATGGTGGTGAAGAGTCAGGCCGCAGCAGGATGTGTCCAAGGGCCTGGGGAGCAGGCTCTGCCTACAGGACAGCCGTCCTGGGCTGGCACTGAGGGGGATTAACAGCACCTGTGTCTGTTCTCTGTCCTGGTGCCCTGTGGGTTCATCCTTATGCTGACCCCCAGGCAGAAAGGCTGAGGTACTGTGGGGAAGAGAGCTCCCATCCCACGCTCCAAGGATGGCACTCCAGTCTGGGCAGACAAGCCTGTCACCCCACAAGAGCTGCTGCTCCCCTCTTCCCGTTTCAGTGCAGATACTGACCAGCTCCGGGCAGACAAGTCCAGTGCCAGCAGAGCAGGCAGCCCGTAGGGCGATCGGGAAGGGCTGCTCCCACAGCGTTCCCTTGTCCAGTCCTTCACGTCACAGCAGGAGCCCCGGAGCTCTGCCTGGTTCCTTCCCAATCCCAGCTGCTCTGGGGAGCTCCTTCCAGAGGGAGGCTGTCAGCAGCTGGGAGGCCAAGTGTAGACAGTCTGGTTTGTCAGCTTCTGTAATCAACTCTGGGGAGAGCAGCCAGCCTGTACCAGGCCCAGCCAGCCTCCTGCCAGCTCCAATCAGAGCTCACGGGGTGGAGCTCACTCAAGTTCCATTCTTCCTCATTCAACAAGTTTCCTTCAGCTCACCTTAGCAAGGTCTGTGTTCCCATCTGCAGCTAATGCATCACTGCTCCCCCCTCTCCAGGGCCAGGATCCGCTTCACACCGGGGCCTTGCACTCTTCATTCAGGTCTGGTGCCCACTGCCCTGAGCCCTGCTTTGTTCCCCTGAGGGCTGCATGGGATGGTACCATGATAGTCACACTGCTGCTGCAAGTTTGGCTTGCAGCCCCTGTCCTGCTGTAAAGTCCCTGCTGCTCCCTGCACTCCCTGTTTTTTTATCACCACTTTCCTGGTGCTTCTGTGCCTAAGACTTTGAAGGGCAAGTGCCTCCTCACCCAGGTGTTTCCCAAGGTTCCTCCTGCCTTCAATGCAACCTCAAGCCTCCAAGCCTGTAGCACCCCCCCAGTACTACATGCACTGGCATTTCTGTTGGCCCAGCTTCAGTTTGGTACTCATCTTCTGGCGACATCCAACCCAGCCATCTTCTGTCAGCCCCAAGCCTCCTTTGGCTTTCACATTTTCCATGAGCCATGGGCCTCAGCAGATACAGTTGCACTTATTCATGGTGACCCCTTTTATTTGATTCATACATTTGTAGCCTCTGAAGATCCTTGGTTTGCGTTTTCCTCAGTGGCACTGACAGCCCCTTCCCAATGGTTGACAATCACAGCCCTCCTCCCACAGCGCTCAGGAAACCCTTGGAGAAGAGATTTGGCCAGCCCACTCAAGCTACCCCATTTGTTCCTGACCCTCACCAGGCATCAGGTTCTAACCAGGCATCAGACTCAGGGCTCTAACCCAGGCCATCCTGAGCCTGCTGGAAAGATTTCCACCTGGGCACTGCCCTCCCTCAAGGCATTGGAGGCTGCCTGGGCCCCTCAAGTAACCAGAGTTGGTGTTCTGGTCTGAAAAGCTCTGCTACACAGCCTGGCTCCTCCCCACAGTGTACATGCAGCCCAGTGTCCACAGGCAACAAGGACCAGGGATGAAGATTACACCAATGCAAGAAGGGAAATGTGCTACCACAGCAAGCAGTCCACCACCCAGGTTGGAGTGGACATGAAAAAGTCCTAGCAGGGAAGAAGGAAGCCTGGTGTGCCCTGCCCTTCCTGAGCCTGCTCACGGGATGTGGGAGAACAGGTCTTCCAGCTCAGCCCCTTTCAGTGTAAGGCCACCACTGGCTAATTAAAGTGGGGAGACACCAAGCAACACTTCATTTTATCTACACCCTACCTATAAAATCAGTCCAGCTAGAGAGTGATGCAGAAGCTAAAGCTTTAACAGTCCCACATATGTAAGCTGCCCAACCACCTGCAAAGGCCCATCTGCTGATTCAGGGTGGGGGCCATCACAGTCACACTGCTGGCATGCACGTGCACTTCCCCTTCCTGCCTGAGAGTATTTCCATCCTGGCCTGGGGCAGCACAGACATCTGCTCCCAGCTGGGAGACTGGCCTGGGGGCTGACTCACATCCAGGACACTAATTACTATTTACACAGTGGCTACAAAGAGCCAGATAGGAGTGATGACCTGAGCTCCACAAGCCCAAGACACTGGGCAAAGAGGCAATTGCATAGGGGCACTGCAGACACACGTAAGCCAGGAAAGGGGCTGGATGGGGAAACCACAGGCCCAGAGGAGCGGGAAGAGGGAAAGGGGGATAATAGCACAGAGGCAGCAGATGCTAAATGCAATCCTCACACCACTTGTTACTGGTGACGATGCATGTAGAGGGAAACAGTAACCTGTGCCTGCCCAGACCAGGGAAAACTGCACTGTGGAGCCAGGGGGGCTTTAGTACATGCACATCCCACTCCCAGCAGTTGAGTGGTGGGTGGTCATTCGAAGCTGGGGAATTGCACTGGCCACCCTAGGGCAAGTTCCAGCCCCACTTTTGCCTCTCAAAGAGGCCCATGACAGTAAGGCTCAGGGAAAAGACCCACACTGGACTTGAGCTCCCAGCTGTCGCACCTGACATCTCATGCCAAGGCAAGGGGAGCCAGGAATCTGCTGCTACCTGTACTGGGGACTGGCTACCTGGTGAGAAGTGTAATGGAAGCCCTTCCTTCACTGTGCAGCTGCACTTGAACCTGGATCCATGGCCTCTGCCCCACCTGGGGCAGATTCCAAGAGCAGGCTCTGTGCAACTTCCCTGGGCACAGCATCCCCAGACCCTTGTGCACACTTTCAGTTCGGTGCCCAGTCCATATGGACTCTTGTCACTCAGAACTGCAGTGCAGGTGCTACAGGCTGGTGGGAGCAGCAGGGCTGGCTGCTGGGCTCTGGGAGGGGGTATAAAAATGGCTAAAAATGCAACATTTTAATTATCCTGCTGAGGTTTCATGGCAGCCCTTGAGGAAAGGGGAAAGTTTACACTTTGAGAGGTGGGTTTAGGGGGTTGGTAAACTCCAAAAGGCAACAGGGCACCAGGGACTCCTGCTTCAAGTACTCCAGGGGCCCCTAGGCAGCAGAACACATTTACAGAATGCAAAGGGCTCTGATTGCACAGACAACACACTGGGAGTTCAGAGACCTGGTTTATTCATGACTTTGCCACACACCCGCTTGGGCCTGAAGCAAGACACAGTTGAACTCTCTGACCTGCACAGAGTGGGAATAACGGAATTCCTCCATACTTGTGGGCAAGGGATCAAGGGAAACATACTCGCAACCTCCCAACCCATAGCTGTTGTTCCATGTGCTCTACCTAGGAATTGTGCCTAGATCACACGTACCCTAGAACCCTGGCTCCAGGGGCAGCAGGTTGTGTCCATCTAGTACCTTAGGCCACAGAAGAGCTAAGTCTGGGGTCTTGGTCCATACTAATGAGGTGGTGTTCACAACCCCAGAGGACAACAGGCAAGAATAAAAGTGAATTTGGTAAGGACAGTGAGTGTCCATCACACTCCAGACAGCTATGAAAGACAAGGGTTAGCTGCAGCCAAAATTTCAAGGCCTGGCTTGGGCAAACTTAACAGCCGCCAGGCCGAAGCCCATCACCAGCAGGGCAGCCATGCTGACTGAGGTTGAAGTCAGGTGCCTGGGGGTTTATTAGACATGATTCCTGCAGGCTCGCTCCTCTGTGCTTACATGCACTCAGCTGTGGAGAGAACAGCAGGCCCAGCTCGGGGCTGGGATTATGACCAGGTTTCTGACTGGAAGCGATGGGATCGCTCTAAGGCTGCAAGGTACTCCTCAGCTTCTGAAGTAGACAGGCCTCCTTCCAGGTGGAACACTGTTTTTAGGGCCTCTGCCACGCCAGCCGGCATCTCCTTGGCATTCCTGGAAGAGAAAAAGTGCCACTATTGTGTGCCCAAGACAGGAGAACATGGTCCAGGCTCTCTACTTTAAAGCATCTACTGCACCCTTTGGACCCTGGTACATGGCATTCTAGCTTTAGTGACACTGCACATTCTGGGCAGACAAGGCCAAGCAGTCACAGAGCCCGAGGCTCAGCCTAATCATTTCCTGGCTTGTAAACAAAACTTGAGCTGGTACTTCCAAGAATGTGAGGGACCAGTGTCACTCTGAGAATTGGCAGTGAAGTTCCTGCTCTTGAGCTGGATTGGCAGGAAGCAGAGGAGAAAAAAGCCCTCTTGCTCTTACTATTAATGATGATAGCAATGATCATACTCAGTGATTACCTAATGCTTTATGTGTGCAAGATGCTGGACAAAGACTATGCTCCACCCTTCCATGGCCCCTTCCTCCCAAGGAGCCCAAAGCACTTTAGAGACACCAGAAAAGCCCTAAACGTCTTTGTGGGAGCCGAACTAGCCCTATACTCCTTTCTGAGATTAGGAGGCAGTAGCACACAGATTAAATGATTTACTCAAGACCACCCGCTGAGTCACTGGCAGAGCTAGGAATAAGGCTCCAGTTTTATGAGCACAGACCCTCTAATGCCAGACTGCACTTTCTGGCGCATAATGTGGTTGGGACAAATGGAGAAGCAGCACATGATGGGGCCCATGCCATGCTCTGCTCTGGCTGAGGACCAATTTCTGAATGCAAATCATGATACTGGATGGCTATAAAGCCCTATAAGGTCTAGGCTGCCATTATCCCAGACGCTGCCTCCACTTTTTGCCTTATCAAATAGTTTCCCTGGGCTGTGGTGCTGCAGCTGAAACTCACAGAAAGCAGGGGTAGGGGGAGAGGAGTGAGAGCATTCTAAAATTCTCTACACTTCACGATCACATGACCTATAAAGCTGCATGCCTCCCTGCTTGTAGGTGCTCTATTCAAGATTTCCCCTAGGGAGATCGTTGGGATCCTGTTTGCAACTGATCCCTGAAAGCAGTCACTTGGAAGACAAGTGACTGTCCTGTTGGCAAATAATGGACCTAGGGCATGGTCTGTTCTAGGACACCACTGGAATTCTGAGTGCTCAGGTACCCTGAGCATTGAAGTGGATGCACCAGGCACATGAAATAATGCTGTCCCATAGGGACAAGAGTCCAGTGCTGCTAACCCCAACCTGGCTGCAATTCTAACTCTGGAAAACATACAGACAGTTCCCCCACAGTATAACACCCTGCCAACTATCAAATCAGCAGGCTGTGCCATAGCAGGACTGACCACTCTGATTCCTACCTGGATGATGGGAAGAATGAAGATGCCCCTCCCCCTAACAATATTCAGATACACCCTGGGATGGCAGCACCCTGAGGCAGACAGTACTCACCCAGCCACGTAGATGTGAGCATTGTCACGGCTCAGCAGATCCCACAGCAGCCCTTTGTTTTCTCTGATTCGGTGCTGGACATAAACCTTGTCCTCCTGTGGGGAAGTACACATCATGATAAGCAGCAGTGGATTCCAGCTGCCAGCACAGACACCAGTGCTGCTCATCTTGCTAGAGATGATAGAGAGGGGCAAATGGTAGGATTCCTCCCCTATTACTCATTTGTTAGTGTTCTGGACAGCCCAGTTTGTACCAACCCCATCAAGAAGCAGGCAGAACTGATCCAGGTGCTTCACAGGGCCCACAGACCTAGACCATACAACCATCTCTTGCACTGCAAGCTCCTTGGAGACAGATCCTCATCCTCACTGGGGCAAAATTAGGAGGACAAGCCACTGTGACATGAACACAGCAGGGCAATCGCTGCACGACAAAGCCACATCTGGAACTGAGTGGCTACAGTAAATAGACGGGGATCCCTTCTTTACACCTCCCCTGCCAGCAGCTGTAGGTAACAGTTGGTGCACTGCTGGGCCATGACCTAGAGAAGCTGCAAGCTACAGATTCCCTAGAAATGCTCCTTCCGGCCATCTCCAACCATCCCCACACCCTCAGACTAGCACTGAAATACAGCTATGACACTACTTGTCCTCAGACCATCCCAAGACTGCAGCCGTGCCAGTGAGAGGCTTGCCATACCATGCCCTGGCCCTGCTCTGAATGAAGACTTTCCACCTTACACCAAGTGCCAGAGCTTCAGACTGCTCCTCCTGCCATCGGCCCAACATTGGAACCCTACCCCTGTGTGGGCCTAAGACCTACTCCTGCAGCTCAGAAACACAGCAGGGCTAGCCTGAAAAGAGGGGGCCAGGAAGACAGGTGGTGACCAGTTCATTGCATCTCCAAGCAGCTTCCTTCTGGGGTCTGGCAGAGTAGTAAAGCTGTCCTACTGTAGCAGGATCCCTCAGAGAGGGCAGCTCTCACCACCTGCCCCTCTAATGCAGCTAGGCCAGCAGCAGTGAACTGGTCCAGGCTCTTCACTGCTAGGTCCATTGGAAATGATTGGCTTGAGTGCTAGATACACCACAGCGAGCATGAAAATAGGGAAGACCCATCTCTGCCACCGGTGGAGCTGCGTGGGCACTAGGTGTACCTCTCAACCCTGTCCATCGTCTTTGCCATTAGTGAACCAGCAGCAGGCAAATGAGACTGCTGCACTCTGCCCCTTTCAATCAGGCCTGGAGTGAAGAAGTGCCATTTTATACTCAGTGGATTCTGCTCTCTACACAAAGCCTGGATCCCCTCCCAGGTGCCCTGGTTCAAATGCATGCAGTTACCCACTGTGGAATGCCCTGCCGGGTCATGCTCTCTGGTGAGGAGTCATGTAAACGTAGCTCAGAAGAGGGTCCGAGGTGCTTTATCAAATGACGAAACAGTTGTAAAAACTATTAGAGTCCAACACATTGCTCCTACCACTAGCTTCTGGCTTCCTGCAACACCATTGACCATTGTACTTACTGCTACCTAACAGCCTACTTGTGTCTGTAACTTGCTTATAACACCCATGAATCATTGATCAACCTGTATAAACTATTGATAAACTTACCAGTAACATGGAGCAACCCAGCACAGACACTGCGGCAGAGTGCCTGACAGAGCTCACTTCTACCCTCCCACTGAGCCAGGCTCTTAAAACATTGCTCGTTATGGGCCAGTGAATATCAACAGCTGAAGCTCAGGAGACTCTGACTGGATTTCAACCTTTCCAGGCCACTATGAGATGCAATGTGGACCTGTGGAACACACCACCTCCCTGGTAGAAATCCCCAAAGCAGCTCTTGACATGGGCTGCCACTGGCGCAGGTATCAGTCTCCCAAGCTAAAGTCATTCCATGCATTTGTTCCAGGAAGCAGTCATACTGGATAGGAGGCAGCAAAGTCATCTGAGGTGCACAGCTCCCCCCAGTCAGAGTTTGGCTGAGGTGGCCATCATAGGTGAGCAAGCACGTTGCAGGCACTGACAGCCAGCCATGGCCGCCCACAGCTCAGCATCAGCATCGTTAACGTTAATCAGCTAAGTGCTGACAGTGGTTCTGCCCGTGAGGCTGGGACTCTGCTCAAATCCTTAAATGACCCACTGCTAGTTGCATGGCCAGCAAACACTCTATGTACTATGGCTCTTCAAAACCTGAATGTGATGTGCTGGAAACATGCAAGGGGAGATCTTAAAACAGGGCTCAGTCTCCCTCTTTCCTATCAGGGAAAGGTCAGGAGAACGAGGGGATTGAGATGGTGACTCAGGCTGGGGGAGGGAATTCCAGGCAGTTCCTGAGTCTTGGTTCAGGCCAGGATCTTGGAGCATGAGCACTTGTACAAGTCAACAGGCTTGCCAGCCCTCTGTAGAGGGAAGAACCCAAGTGCCTGCATGATATATCATCACTGCATTTTGGCCAAAAGGTTCTTTCAAACCATGTTTCCTTAGAAACTGTCAAGAAGTGGTGCCATTACCATTCTCTAGGTCTGCACTGAATGCATAGGTACTTTGTTTCCCAGCTCTCCAGAGTTATTTCTCAATGTCTTCTTATTCAGGAAAGAAGGCAAACAACACAGGCAGCCAGACCTAGCATCATGAGTGCACAAAACAGGACAGCATCACACAGACATGGACACAGCACAATTTCTATCACCTCTTGAAAGGAGTTATCAAATGTCTAGCTGAAGAGGAACATCGAGGCCAGCAAGCCTCAGGCTGAGCCCAACATGGTGGGACTTAAAATGTACGTAAAGGTGGCTGGATTATCAGAAATGACCTGGATTTCAAAAAAGCTTTTAACCCAGCTGCTCCTTAGAGGTTGCTGAGGAAAACTGTTGGGCAGAGGTGAACAGCAAATTCTTATTTTGCCTCAGAGTGGCTGTGACAGGAAGGCAAGAGCCTGCAGCGCAAAGCAGAGTGGCTCTGGGCTGGCTGCTCTCATCTATTCATTCTCAGTGTGGAGGAAGCTGACAGTAAGTGGGTGAGGGACACTGACAACACCTGGTTGCTTTGGGCCTTTCTCCCATTCCTTCCAGAGCCTGTGGGAGCAGGACTGGGTGCTGTGTAAGCTTTCTAGTTCACTTGCTTCTGTTGCGGTGAATTAAACAGGAAAATAGTAGCAAATACCCAACCAAACTCTGCAATTATACAGTTAGGCAAAGGGCTGGGGAGATTTTGCAAAGAGATTAAACTGATGTATTATGAGCACCCAGATAAAAGATGTCTGTGAAAAATCAATGACAAGCATTAAGGAAGAGAAAAAAATTTAGTTAAACTAACTGGAAATAAGTTCCCATTCACACCTTTTCTGGAAAACATCCATATTCGAGTTGCAATGGGCATTGTGGGACCATTCTAGGGGCAGAAAGAGCCAGTAAAATAAAGAATATCTGCATACGAGTTATTTTCAATAAAACTAGTTTGTTTTTAAGAGACACATTAGCAGGCTGCACATCAGCAGCAAGTAAAAGGAGCCTGATGGAGAGGGGACAGTGCAGGGTATTTTTCAGCTGCTGGGAGCTGGAGCATTGCACAGCAGACAGGGCACAGGGGCTGTTCCACAGCTTGTTGGGGCTTTGTGCCTGCCTGGTCTGCCTTGGGCTTCAAGGCTGCTTTTACACCTGGAAACAGCAGCTGTGCTGATTATAGATGAATGGGAGAAGAGTCAGCTGCACAGATGGTGCAGCAGAGGAGAATGGAGAAGCAGAATAAGGTGACGTGG
This sequence comes from Alligator sinensis, assembly GCF_000455745.1. Taxonomy (NCBI): domain Eukaryota; kingdom Metazoa; phylum Chordata; order Crocodylia; family Alligatoridae; genus Alligator; species Alligator sinensis. Next base: position 1,010,151 of record NW_005842348.1, on the reverse strand, counting down.
TACCCTGGAGATAGGGTGGCAGGCACCTCTGCTTACCTCAGGGCCCTGCCACTCAATTCCCCAGTGCCACCACCTTACAAAGAACAGAAGGCAGCTAGGGGGAGACCTGGTTTTAAAGCAACTGAGGGACTGAGGTGGGAGTTTGAGTTGTCAGTGGGTAATTATCAGGGATCCTGGTTTCCTCTGATAAAAAATATCCCCAACTTTCAGATTAAAAAAAGCAACCAATTAAAATGAAACATCACTGTCTGTCTATCTGTCTGTCGTGGTGTTTCATTTTAACCATGGAAAAAAAATGTGGATTTTGGGCTACTTTTTTAAATCCGAAAATTGGGGATTTTTTTTTTTTAATCAGAGAAAACCAGGATCTCTGGTAATTATAGATGGGGTTGGAGGGGCAGAAGGGGTGGGGGTTGTCACTTTTTTTTCCCCAAGTTTACTACCATGGCAACCTTTCAGGATCTTGGAGCCTTTTATCTGTCACATGCTCCACTCAAACAAAGCTGATTAATGACCCGTGTTGTGCTCACACTTCTTTCAGAGGCCCCATTCAAATGACCTTTCCTGTTTTCAGCACATTTCAAGCACATTTGTGTACCCAGCTGGATGGTAACACTGAGCTCCTGGCAGAGGCTCCCCTTCCCAGAGCCCGGCCCCCTCCACAGAGTCTGGCCTTTAACCACTGGGTTACACTAGAAACCGAACATACCAGGTTTATTTGGAGGGAGTCAATGGAGTTGGCTAACTCTATTACCCCACCTGGTCACCGCATGGAGGTCTCGCACCCCAGCAATTACTGCACTGGAAGTGAAAGTGGTGGAAAAGAAACAGTCCTGTTCAGAAAGGCGCTTGGACAGGCCAGAGCAGTATGGGGAACATAACGCTGCTTATGTGGAGACTGGGTTTGGTGACCAACAGCCTCCACAGTTTTAAGCCAGGCAGCTGAAACAATCTTGCCGTGTATAACTGACTCGTGCAAGTCAGCTGTACAACAGCATGCACTGGGCTAGGAGTCAGGTACAGAAATGTAGAGCAAGCACTATCGGGGCCAGGCATGGCCATGACCACACCAGCATGGCAGCATCCTGGTCCTTCAGGGATACTGGCATGGCCCATACGCTCAATAGCAACATCCCCATCTTGGGACCACAGTGCTGGTGCTTCACTCTATCTTTCTGGAACCTGCCCCAGGGGAGACCTGCAGCTTTGGTGTCTACAGGCCTAGAATGACTGGGAAACAGACAGTGCCCAGACTGGGAAGTGAGTGGCCCGTCACATGTTCATCCTTTCCTGCTGTAAGCCAACCTTAGGAAGGCTGTCATGTCATCAGGAGGGGGAAATTGCTCTATAGGCAGCTTGACAGTGGAATCTACAGCTGTAACAAAGCCAGCCCTGCAACACAGGCCAGCAGGGCCTCAACCTCTTGCTTGGGGCAGATGCTGAAAGAGAGAGGTGAAGCCCCCACAGCAAGGTGGGAAAAGCACAGCCCTCCTGCCTGGCAGCCAGAATACCCAGCTGGTTCTGGACAAATGTGAACCACCCCTGTGAGACAGGGTGACCTGTCTCAGGTCCCCTATGTCTCCCCAGCCATTCTCCCACCCAGGGAAAGAATTCTGGTTGCTACAGGCATTGCTCAGTTGTAGTCTTCCTACCACACTACACATCTTATTGGGCCTTCTCATTCTCTGCCTTTTGGGTGAATGCTGCTGACCCACATGAGCACATACCACTATCTGCTGGCATCACCATTGTCACCCGTCTTGTCTTCTTGTGCCCAGACTCCTGTTGGTTTTGTAAATGGGAAGATCTCTCCTATGTTCCCAAAACTGTACTGACTCTGTGTACAGGAAAATACCCGGCATTATCTTCCCCTCTTGTGGGATTCCCACCCCCTTTTCATTAGTCCCATGGCACCCATCAATCACTTTATGAGAGAAGCAGCACTGAAGTGCTCCATCTCTCCTTCCAATGCTCCAGCCTGTTCACTAACCTGGTCCCTGGAGAAGGCTGTAAAGAGAGTCAGGAAGCCCTTTTTCACCAGCTCCTCCCATTCAGCCTGGCAGTAGAAGTCCTTGGATTTCTGGCGGCAGCCAAAAAATAAACAGTTCCCTGCCAAGAAATAAGGACCGTGTTGGAGGGAACCCAACTCTCCAAGGGAAGTGCTCCGAGACAGGCACCCATGGAATGCACTTGGGCCACACCTGCAGGTGAAGGGACTGCCTCAAAGACACTCCTTGAAAGCAACCATAGACAAGGCAGTGCCTCACAAGTATCTAGCCAGGAACTAGGAGTAGTATGAACTGGAGCAGGTGACAGGCACCTTCATCTTTAACTCAGAGGCAGCCTGTGGTGACAACTGGTTCCAACCTGCTATACCCACTCTCTAGCCAGGTGCCCTGGCCCCTAAACACAGTAGTGCCTGCCAGGTCCTGCAGACTCCATGGACAGCCTTTGACAACTCCATGTGCCAAGCTGACCCATATTTTGGCCAGCCCTGCTTTCTGCTAAGGTGCAGCGGGTAAGAGATAAGAGAAATGCCATTCCCTGAAAGTGGCATCTGCCTGCCACACTAACAAGGTGGATGGCCCCAGGAAGGATGACTGGCTCCTGGGAGTCTAATAGCCTCTCACTGGCAGCCTTCAGCTGTTTGCATCAGAACTGGAGCTGGGTTTTTGCAGGATATGCCAAGGCCACAATCACCCACAGCCAGGAAACTGCAAGCAAGTCCCAAGCCTTGGACAATGGCCCAGATGAGGCAGAGGTGGGAGCAGAGCCTTTGCTCCCTTTGAGAGTCAGCATAGGCTTGTGCATGGTAGCTGTGCTAGATCAGGAGCCCTGAGACCTGTACGTATGAGCAACTTAAGCAGGTAGACTGCCTCAGCCCTCCCAGAAGGGACAGCCTACTCCCCAGGGTCAGCCTGTTCTTGGCCTCTCTGCTGAAACTCCCCTGGGAGCACCATCAGGCCAGAAAGGGGGATGAGACTCCAACTTGATCCAGAGAGGTGGCACAGAAAGAGCCCCTCTGCACAGCTGGATTGGAAATAATGGCCAAAAGGTGTTAACCTAGGCCATGACGTGCCAACTCAGACCCTAATTCACCTCTCTGTGCCCCCATTTCCAACTCTGGAGGACCTGCCCCTCATGCCTTTCAATCAAATCAATCCAAATGCCAAAGATATACCCTGTGGGTGTGCACATCCCACTCTGAAGAGCCGAAACATCAAAGATTTGCCTCCCATAACCCAAGGGGCCCAGATGCCAGAATTTCCTGGTTCTCCCAGCTCCTCCCACAAACTAAAGATTCTGCCCCCGCCTCCCGTGATACTCACCTGACAGGACCTGACCTCTAGAATCCCTCACCCTTGAGTCCGGGCTTAGGGTGAAGCTGCTGTTCAGCAGAGTGGCTGGGAGGGCTTGTATAGGCCAAGGTTTCTCTGTGCCCTGTTTCTCTTCAGCTCTTTGCATCCTCACCTCCACCCAGCCACACTTTTTCCTCCACAATGGACACGCAATCGTGCCCATATTCTCTGCAGGATTATTCCCAACTGAGGACCTCACCTTTCCTGCCCTGAGCAACACGCTCCTGGACAGCTGCTCTGAAAGGTGCCACTCCTGTGCCAGGGCCAATCATGATCATGGGGGTATCTGGCTTGGCAGGGAACTTCATTCCTCCTTTCTTTACCCAGAGAGGCACCCAGACATCACCTGCAAAAGGAACAGATCAACAGGTCACGCCTTGACTACCACAGATCTTGGAATTAGAACTGGAACTGGAGCATAAGCACAGCAGATGTTCACTCCCCAACCCCATGTCTGGTTCTGGGGCTGCTCAACCTGGTTCCAGCCAACCAATACCCATGATAGATATATGAGAACTACCTGATGGTAAAACACCCCTTGCCCATGGAGGGCTGCCCTGAAAGCAGGATCCACATGGTAGAACAGACTTGACTTGAACACTGGTTGTGGGAGGTGAGGGGGGTTGGGTTATAAAGGTCTTTATCTGAAGGAGTTGCTAACTGTGGTGGTACGGATAGCAGGACTCACCTAGACTGCAAGCTGGGTGGGAAAGGCCCCAGCCAGGTACTGAAAGCATGCCCAATCCTACTTAGCTTGTAAAGAGCGTTGTGACCACAGCCTATACAGTACATACGGAACCACACTTCACTCTAACAGTCACCCAGATCACCATCTCTTCTGTAGGAGGCCATGCTGTGGGGGTCTCTTTAGATGGATGAGGTGGGTACACTTAGAAGTATTCTCCTGCCCAGCATTAGTGCCATGAGGGGCTGGGACTACACTGCTGGCCCTCAAAGCACTGAGGGAGGTGCCCAGGAAACTGGAAGCAGCCTATTGTGGCACAAAGCAGGCAGCTAGGGATGGTTTTGGCAGCTGGACTCAGGAAGAAAGGTTCCAAAGCGGGAGATGGCTCGGGTCCTTAGGGTACGGGCTGGATGTGCAGCAGCTGGGGCTGGCAGCTGAGAAAGGGGCTGTATGTCATGGGGTAGCAAGGCACTTCTAGCTGGGAAGCTCAGACTGATGACAGACCCCCAGGCCTGCCTCTTGCCAACTAATATGCACATGTTCCATCCAGGCTCCTGCTAACCAATATGGCTTGGAGGCCCGAACTGAGGTCCAATGTAATCAGGTACCATGCTGAGGCCTGAGGGATGCCAGCCAGGTGGAGCACAGGCCCCGTCGTGGCTTGCTAAGGCGTGTCTTGTACTGCACCACAGCCATGAGAATCTGGATCCTGTTGGGGTGAGCCTGTGGAGAAAGGTTTCAGGTGAGGTGGAGTTCAAATGTAGAATTCCCTGGGCTATGGCTGTGGGCTAGGGAAGCCAGCAGACCCTTCCCTGTTCATGTGGTAAAAGGAATGGGCAAAGAAGTGAGTCCCCTCCATGCAGCCCTGCACAGCAGGCAGCAGGAGATCCTCTGGCCAGAGTGCACTGCATATCTCTCTCAGCCAGAGCCGAGCGGAAACCAGAGGGGACAAAGGGTAGGCTGGAATGTATAAACAGAGGTCCCATGGACTAATGTGAAGCAGCAGGAGACAAGGTACCAGAGTGGATGGGATGCTGGTCTGCAGGAGTGGACTCACAGCCTGCTCAGGGGAGTAGTTCCTCTAGCTACCTGCATGCCCAGGCTCTTCTTTACCTGAAGCTGCCTCTTTGATCCCCTCAGCTGGGGGGGCAAGGGGCAGGGGAGGGAATATGGTGCTGGCCAACTGTCAGCACTCCCAGGGACAGGAGAAGCCCTCCCTGAATAGCTGAAAGGGGGAAGAGATAGTCAAACCCCAGAAACCTGAACCTTAAAAGTCTGGGAAAAATCCTAACAGCCCTTGGGCATCTTCGCTAGCTAGCAAACCTCCTCCAGGGCTGGGGCTTCAATGCCATCTACTGGTCACAAAGGGAAGTGGTTTCCCCACCTTTACACTAACTATCCCTGTTTCTACCACTGCCACAGACATGTGCAGGGTACCATGGTCCCCCAACTGCATAATAGAGAAACCAGGCCCATCCCTATCCCAGAGCATGACACCCCACTGCTCACAGAGACCAGTTAAACTTCAGGGCCTAAACCTCTTGCTATATCCAGTGTCAAAGTCCCATGATTTAAAAGGAAGCAGGAGTGGGAGTGACCTAGCTAGGGTGCAGACATCAAAACCTACAGCACTAACCATGTCACTGTCTCCAAGACAAGTAGCGGAGCCCTAGACATGGTCTAGACAGCCACAAGGTAAAGAAGTAGCCTGCTCTCATCTACATGCCACGCTGGGTTTCTGAGAGAAGAGCTGCCTGAGCCAGGGAACCTACGCCATGAGCTTTAGCAACAGTGATGTCAACTCAGTGTGCCTCACACGAGAGCAGGAGGGTCTGGGATGCTTACCAACAAGGAGGAGGCAATGGAAAAGGCCCGGGGCCTGATCCGAGGGATGAGGTCCAGCAGGTATGCGGGTGGGATGACACAGGTGGTGTGAGGGAAATCCCACAGGGCCTGGGAACAACAGAAGCATAAGAGAAGGCAGTTCCCATGGAGAGAGTCTTTGCCTTGGGAGGTCCCCATGGAGAAGAAATCCTCAAGCCTAGCAGGCACTGCCCTTTGTTCTGCTGTTGAATGCTGGCTCCCACCTGACACACACCCACCCACACTACTCAGCAGGAGAGCACCTAAGAGCACAGCAGTCTGTGAGGTGGAGGGGGCCTGTGCTGTACAGAGCTCTATAGGCAGCAGGACAGGCTTGCATCACCTGGCCGTATTTCAGGCAGTGAGACAAGCAAACCTGCTGGCAGTGGCTAGTGCAGCTTGGCCAGTTTCCCACAACATCAATACTTTTTAAAAAAAGAATCCGAGAAGTGCCGTGTACAAAGCTGTGCGAGGGGTGTGGTAACAGGGCAAATTAACTCCTGGAGCAAGGAAACATTCCAGTTAAGGTCACCTGGGCGACTTTACTTGGTCCCCTTGAAAGGGAGCACTACAAGACAGATCTTTAAACACCTGATCACACACATTTCCATGCTTTTCTTTCTTTGACACCGGGTAGTTAGTGAAGTTGGGATTCCTGGTTCCTTCGCCCCTGGTAAAGTAGAGAATAGGGCTAGAAGTGTGTACCAGGGAGAAGAGGCTGAATGATCAGGTATGGGAGAGAGAGCAAACACACCTGCAGTAAATGGCAATGGCAGGGCCTGCTCCCTCCATCACTTTAGGGCAGAGATTGGCAACCTCTGGAGAGGGAAACTGGTTACATGAGGAAGTGTGTGCACTAGGGCCTTAAAGATGCCACATTCTCAAGCTGCCAGCTGTCACCCCAGCCTTCTCTGCTCTGTGCCAAGGGCTGGGCACTTGTGCCCCTTTGCAGCTCCATTCACCCCCATTGTCAAATTAACTGTTCTCCATTGGCACTGGTTATGCTTTTTAGTGACACTCAGCACATACTGTGTTAGTGAGGGAGCAAGAAAAGCTATCCCTCAGCAATGAGCAGGGCAGCTGGGGCACTGCAGAGGAGACAGATGGCCTGGTCTGCCATTCGAGAAGATTCTAATCCATTCTAGAGAAGCCACCACAAAGTTTCCTTGTGCTTTCTCCTGCATTGTAGCTCCACCAAGAAGAGCCCAGCTAGCTTTACTGCATCCCCATAATAAACAGCCTTCATCTCAAAGAGCTGCAAGGGGCTCTACACTTTGCTTACTCACTGGGGTGGGGGACTCCAGAGGCACATAAGGGGCTCCCTTTTCAGCAAAATATAGTGCTGCTGTTCATCCCAGGGGAAGGCACCAGAGCAGAACACAAGGCCCAGATCTGCTGTGCAGCAGCAAGTAAAAGTCATGGCACAAAGCAATAATTCAGAGACAGTAAAGCCAGAAGGAGCTAGTACAATCAATCTGACCTCCAGCACAGCACAAGCCAGCACAATCTCACCCAACAAGCCTCACACTTGGCCCCTCTCTCATGGCTGAGCAAGAGCACTTATTTTAGAATGAGAGTTTTTCAGTTTTGACTGAACTATTCCAAGGGATGGACAGTCCTCTGCACCTATACATAAACTGTTCCCAGGGACAATGGCTCTCATTGTAGAAGTATCTATGACTTCGGACTGGGCTTGATGGCCCCAGAAGCCCCACAACTTACTTACTCAGACTTGCTTCCAATCTGAGTTGCTTTAGCTTCACTGAGCAGATAAGGGCAAGCAGAGGCAAAAGCTCAAAGACCAACCCCAGAAAAACCTACTGAGTAGGTCTCCCAGCCCCCATTACTTACTCAGCTGCCCTACCTCGAGGGTAGTCCTGCGAGGCCGGTTGCAGTAACTGTACAGCTCCTCCTGACCTTGCGCAGAGCTAAATTCCTGCAGCTTTTCCTGCTCCAATTCATCTGGTGACAAATAGGACAAAAGCTCGAAGAAGGAGCGACGAGGGACACAAGAAATATCCAGGTAATGGGTGACCAGATGCCGGATGGTGCAGGGCTGGGGTAAGTGGGCAGGAAGGGCCATGTCTGCAAGGCAAGATACAAATATCAAGGAAAGCCCTGGGGGGTGGCATTGACCTAAGTGAGGGGCAAGATGCCCAGGCTGCACAGCAGCCCTTTGTTTGCTGAAAGAGCTCTCCCTCCCAGCTCACCCCATGCTGGTCTTAGGCTTTGCTTCAGTCTGACTGGAGCAGGAAATGCTTTGAAACAAGCGTAGGGCTGGTTTCAAAGCATTATTCAATGCTGCCATATGGAAGCAGAGGCACTGTTTTACTGCCCTGTCACAGAAGGCAGCTTTGCTCACATGCCGTTCATAAGGGCAATCCCATTCAGGCTCCCATACAAGCTCCCCTAACCTCCAAAGTCTTGCTTTCTCCCTTATACGTCCATAAAACCCCTACTGCCCTCCCCTCCTGCCCTCCCAGGCCAGGCGGTAGATTCCACTCCTTCCCGCTCTCCAAGAACAGCCCTGAGTGTGTCTGGCTTCCCTGGAACCTGATTGGCTTCGGAGAGGAAAATCAGGAGTGTGACAGTTCAACTTAAATGAAAGTCAGACCCACCTTGGTCTCACCACCTTCCTCTCCCCTTTAGGAATTCCACAGAACACACCACTTCTTTGACCTCACCAGCCCTCCTGGCTGAGGCAAGAACTACTAGATGGATGCTTTAAAGGCATGACTGTGCAACAAGCACTTTAACAGGAAGCTCCAGAGGGCATAGCACCTAGGGACAGGGAAGTACCCAAACAGCAGAAAAACTCTGTAGAGCAGGTGAAATGTCCAGAGTTCAAGCACACTGATAAGGAGGATCAACGGCTCCTTCCAGAGCCAAACACCTTGAGTTCAGAGCTGGTTTCACTTAAACCATAAACTGCTAAGGAACCACTTATGGGAGGTGTGTGAGGTAGTACCCCCTCTGCAGATCGTGTGGGAGTGCACCTCTGGAGATTACAGAAACTGGGACAGTGAGGTAAATATGCACATAGTGTTCGGTGGTGGTGGTGGTGGAATGGAAATGGAGTCTGGCATGGGCACAGTAACATAGAATCTAGGTGTGAGGTCAGCTCTTGCTGCTGTGACAGGGTTTTCCCTGAGGGTGGGCATTAGAGATACAACTATCTGACACCTGCCTCAAGGAAAGTCTGGCTTTGCCAGTCAGTAACCTGCAAGACCTCAGTGGGGTGTGAGCAAGAGCTGATATGCTGTAAATCACACTTAGTCTGGAGCAGGTTGAGGACTATGAATAGAGCGCTGGAGACCTCTTAGGAATACTCCTTTAAGTCCATCTCAAGCCAGTTGTCCAAGTAAGGGCAGATGTGTTCTCCATCATCTCAGATGGGCTGCCACTGCCAAGCACTTCCTGAATTCTCTTGGGGATGAAACCAAATCAAAAGGGAGCACTCATATAGGTAGTGACTGATAGGCCTGGGTGAAGCAGCTAGTATTCGCTTCGGGTTCAGATTCGGTTGATTCAGGCGACAGTGATTTGATTCGACAATTTGAATCACTGTCCCAATTCGATTTGGCCAAATCTGATTTGGAGATTCGGCTACTGCCGAATCAGCTAGGCCAGGCCCATCCTCCACCTGCTCTCCCAGCCTGGCAATGGCTGCTTCGCCTGCCCCAGCTCCCAGCTGTTTGGAAAAAAAAAGCCCCAGATCACCGGGTACTGCCAAGCAGGGGGGTGATGCCTGCTGCCCCCCCTGCACGGGGAGCTCTGCACGAGCCCCCTGACCCCCACCTCACTCCCCCAGCCCCACCACGGGTGCCCCACCCAGGCCAGCTCCAGCCCTTTATGAAAAAAAAAAAAAAAACAAAGAAAAATCCCCCAGACTCACCACTCCTGCCGGCAGGGGGCAATCCCAGCTGCCCCCCACCACGTAGGTAGCCCCCAAAGCCCCAAGGCCACTGCAGGAGAGGCGAGTCCCAGGGCTTGTCTTGGTTTGTTTTTTTCTTAAAGGGCCAGAGCCCCGGTGAGTGGGGCACCCACAGGGGGGCTGGGGGAGCAGGGAGGGTTGGGGGGCTCATGGCAGAGCCC
>NW_005842348.1:991198-1000127 GCF_000455745.1 Alligator sinensis | reverse complement strand
CCCCTGCCACCCCTGCCCCCCCAGTACTTACCAGCTCTGAAGATTCAGAGAGCTTTGAATCGATTTGGACCTTCGAATTGGTCCCGATTTGATTTGGATTCAGAGATTTGGCCACTGAATTGGGCTGAATCTCCTCCAAATCGAATCACCACCCGAAGCGTCACACAGCCCTAGTGACTGAGCCTTGCTGGGAATTCAAGAGTCCTGAAGGTCAAGAGCTGCAAACCAACCCTGATCTCTAGAGACAAGGGTGTTGCCTAAGGTCACCTCCAGGGCAGGAGTCGGTAATGAATGTTGATAATATGTCAATAAAAGACACTTTATATCTCACATCAGAGAGTGCTTGTACTTGGCCTGGTAACTGCACATGGAGATGGAGTGATGCTGAGTAATAGGCTTCAACACCCAGGAGATGTAGCTGAGATCTTTATCCTCCATCGATTCTGATTATTTAGATTCTTCCTGTGCAGCAGATACCACAAAGGAGCCTGCAGCTGAGTGAAAGCAGTACTCGTATCACTTAAGAGGAATCTGATAGCTCTCAGCAGCTTAGCCTGGGGTCGAGAGTATAGAGATTGGGGTTTGCCACACATCCTTTGCAGGGTCTAGGATTCCTCTGTTGCTAGTGCTGGCAGTCTGCCCAGGTTGGAGGGGAGGATATCAAATGATGTATATGCCTTCTCCCATGTTGGGGAGAACCCAGTATTCAGGGTATCTGCATTCTTCCTTACAACTCCTGCAAGGGCTTGAAGCCACAGGGAATTAGCACAGGAGAAGGCATGACAGCTTTGTCAGCTGAGGAAGAAGGACCATCTCAGGGTGGAGAAGCTGGAATAAGATCACGCAGAGTTATATTCTTCCGTTTCCTCTTTATGTTCCTCTCTTCTCTCCCCAGTGGCCTCTTCTTGATCTCTGGTTCCTTCTTCCCGCTGCAGTTAACAGTGGACTTAACCAGTGGGACTTACAGGAGAAGCAAAAGGAAGAATGCCCCCTTGGGTATCTCAACAGATTTGTGAAGCCCATGGTGCCTGGCAGGGCCAAGCTGATGGGTCAAAGGGATGGCTCCACCCAGATGGGTACAAAGTCACAAGGTCACATCTACCAGGGCACTGCAGGTACTAAAGAGAGGCTTCTCTGGCTGTCCTGGAGGGATGGGGCGACAGACCTCTGTGTGGCCCACAGATTGAATTCCTGGCAGCCAAATGGTGACAGAAGTACTAAATTAATCAAAGTAAGGCACTGCCAGAGGGCAGAAGTGTTCTCTGTGACACTATGAGAAGCTGCTACAAAGCAGCAGGACCCAGACTGCCCTCAGGTGGCTGCTGACTGGACATACAAGGCACAGGTACAGCCACTGGTCATATGATTGTGCCCCCAGAGTGGGACCACATATTTGGAGATCTGAAAGACAAAAGGAAACATTCAAACCTCCAACGGGGAGCAGGAGCCACTTCTAGCTGTCATGAGTGACACCCTCCTGGCAAATGAGACAGGCAGACAGCCACCAAGAGCTAATGACCATCCTGTAGCTTGCCAAGGGCCAAAGTGAAATGAAAGCCCAGATTGGAGCTAGAATGGAACTGCTGAGCAGTTGGCCCCATCCAGGCAGGGACAGAAAGGAAGAGCAGTGAGCAGGGCATACCAGGCTCAGAGGGCTTCAGCACAAAGCGTCTGTCTGGATCCAGGCGAAGCAGCTGGCAGAACTGCTGCACATCCTCGGGAGAGTTCCGGGGCTGGATCATCACCACATCTCCTGCGCTGTACCTGCAGGACACATGGCACACACACCAGCTGAGAGAAACCCCAGGCAGCCCTGCTGGCCAGGGGAGGTGGGCTGGAAGGCATCCAAGGGCCTCTGCAGTGAGAGGGGACAGCAAGAGTGATTATCAGTAAGCCAGGGGCCTTTTCTTCCCCTTGAGCCCCCTTCCCATACATGGAATCCTGTAACTAAACTTCCTGCTTCTTCTATCTCCAACAGTTTGCTCCCAAACAAGTACAAGGAAGCAGTGTAAGAGTGCCCCACAATGGGAGGCTGGTAAGTTGAGGCCCTAGACTTGGGCTGGAATACAATCAAACTTTCTACCAGCTCTGCAGTCTCCAGACCTGGCTCCGCAGGGCCAAGAGGCCGAAAAACAGATGCTACTCTGTAAATTCCAGGGCCCAGTACACCTGCCTACAAATGGGAAGGAGGAGAAGGGTGGAAAGCTGGGAGAGCCCTTGAAAGGCATGAGCCTAGGGAGACACATTCATCTTTTCCTGTGGATTCAGGATGGCTCTCCATGCCCACCGCCCTACCAGGGCCTGTATGCAGCATCAGCTGAAGCCCAGTAGTCTGTACTGTGGGGCTCCCAGATGTACTCAGGCCTGCTCCAGGGGCACAGAGGAGGGCTGCAGAAATCCAAACACTACTGCCCTGGTCAGACTGGCAAACATAGGGCTTGTCTACACCATGGCAGCACTGTGTCCCAGCTGGGATAGCCCCAAGTGCTCTCCATCTGCCCATCCCTGCAGGCAAGGTCCAAACTCAGAAATAAGTCAGAGAGGCTGCTTCTGAGACCTTTGTCTCCAGCCTGCTAGAGAGCAGCTGCTGGGAACGAACCTGGAGCAGCCTTATTGGAGCATTCCCAGCCCTGAATGGGAGAGGGGTGGAAGGGATTACTTAGGAACAGCCCAGCTAAGCATGGTGCAGACAAGGCCATGCAGATCAAACCACTGTTTTACTTCAGCAAGAGCCCCCTGGAAAAAAGAAAGGCTCTTCCTCAGGGTGTCTGTGCAGCCTGCAGTCATGGGAGAAAGCATGGCAGCCACAGAAATTACCCTTATAGAAAAAAGGGCATCCACCTAGATGCACTGGTAGCTCAATGAAAAGGAGCGTTTTCCCACACAGAGGGCAGGGGCTTGGAGGGGTGACTGAGTGCTGCTCACTCCATTCCCGAGCCAGTAATATCAAACTCGATCAGCCGGACATCCTGGAAGTGCGACTCCGCAGTGACCCTCTGATTGCACACCATCAGGGCAGCAAAGGGGCGCAGCTCCGAGGGGGTGTCTCTGGCTGCCTCCTGCTGGGGCTGGTCTCCATCGTCAGCATTCTCATCCAGGAAATGCAGAGCATACCTTGGGGGAAGCCTGCAGGGAGAGAGTAAAATGGCACAGTCAGCTTCACCTCGTGGCTTTTTTTGGTGTTACTGAGTTATGGCAAGCAGCCCAGAGAATCTTCTGTGCACTGCTTTACAGGCTGGCCCCACATGCAGGGGACAGGAATGTCCCACAGACTGAAGGGACAGCAGGACCGTAGGTGTTAACATGTGGAAAGAGAGCACCATCCAGCCCATCTACACAGCTGCCAGAGACCCTGAAAGAAGAGATTAGCTCTGAAACAGTCATGGCAGCTAGATCCACCCTGAGTGACAGATGGTCCTGGAGAGGCTGTAGTAAATCTACTGGGCTAAGTGCAACAGCAGAGGCAGGCAGATGAGGTGCAGAGAGCCCTTCTAGAACAGCCAGCACATGGATGGGGCAGTGTGGAAACAGCCACAGCAAGAGACCACCCAGGTCCAGCCAGATGCAGCTTCTCCCTTGGGTTCCTCATGGGGCAGCAAAATAAGCTCTTCTCTCTCCTGCTGGAGGGAAATTTGCCATGAATCAGAAAGGAAACTCCTCCTCCTTTCTCCCCTTCAAATCTTCCAAACTCCCCCTTTGTTGCTTCAGTGGAACTACACACCACAGAGCAGGTACTCATGTTGGGAGCATGGTTGTGACAGAGATGAATGATACCCAAGGAGTAAAGCACAGCTTATGATCAAAGGGCAGGGCCCCAATGCACACTGCCCACAAAGCAGTAAGGAGGAGGTTTCCTGACAGGACACTGGATACATTTCTTCCCCAGAAGGGCCATGAAACAGTAGTTTAGCTTTGGGCTGTCTGAGATCTTTGGGTGAATGAGGTGTTTCCTCGTGACTTGGCTCAGCCCACTACTTCCTTATACCACTGCAGGAGGGAGGGCAGTACCTCATTGAGCCCCCTTTTCATGTGGGAGTCTCCAGAACAACAACAAGACTTCCAGAATCTGCAGGCTGCCTTGGCTGTGCACTGGGGAGCTCCACTATCATAACACCCAAATCCTGGAGGTGGGGGAAGCCATACTGAGACTGGTTTCAACATGGACCATATCTCTTTCAGCTCTGTACTGGTGAGGGTCTTGCTGTTCTGCTGTTTGCCAGGGCAGATGAACTAGCCTACAACACAGGGTGGGGCTCCACAAACTACAGAAAGGTGGGTTCCTGACAGAGAATTGGACACATTTCTGTCCCCAAAAGGATTATCTTCATCTGGGGAAACAGCCTCTCAAAGGAGCAGGTACAGACAACCAGCTTGCTCTTTCTGTGGTGGTCCCTGTCCAGGCTTTGTACTCACAGGACATCAGGGCTGAGGACGCCAAGGCCAGGAGGAAGAGGGTACAAAGCCAGGACCTTTTCCCATAAGTCCAGAAGCCATGGATCAATCACTGCATCTGGTCTGCAGATGGCAAATGCAAACAGCAGAGTTCATATCACCTGGATCCCAACTCCCCTGACCCCCGCTCCAAACCCCAAAAGATGCATATTACTGCAACCCTGTGAAAGTCCCTCAAGCACAGTTCCTTCTATCAGCTAGAGAGAGGGCACTAGGGAAAAGCCAGGTACCACTCTGCAATGCTAGCACCCCTAATAACCCAGGTGAACTGGGGCTGCCCAGTGCATAACAACTGGCTTTGACACCATCTGAGGCTCCCATCTAGAGAGAAGTATGAGTTCTGCTTCTCCCAGAACAGAGGGCTGATCTTTAAGCTAGAGATTCCATTTATTTACATTTTGGGGATTGGCAACATGCAGAAGTTTCAGTACAGGCAGGCAGTGGCTGCCCAACTTAGCACTGTGGGAGGCCTGGTAACAGCACGGCAGAAAGGGCTCTCCAATCAGCTCTGAGGTCAGAGATGAGCGTCTCTTTGGGTCCAAGAGCTGTGGCCCCAGGAAATCTCTGACATATGCAAAGAAAACTCAGGGTAACTCTGAGGCTCTAGGGTCTATTCTCAGTGAGCCAGTTTGTAGGGGGAAGAGGCAGGTGGGACTGGAAGCTGGAGGTTCAACAGGAAAGGCCTGAAATACAAACCTAGCTGTGGGTGGAGGGGTAAAGGACAGAAAAGCAGACCCAAGCTGAGCTGTGTGAGGCTCTGAGCCTGGAATAGCATGGAGTGCAGCCAGTCAGAAGCTGGCCAGATGTTAGGGGTATGGGCCAGAGCTAGAAAGACAGGGAGAGTCTCTAGGGTCCTGGAGGTGCAACCTGCAAAGATAGCTGACGTGGATTCCCTCCAGCCAGCCCTCCCCCATTGGAGGTTCTTACCCCAAGTCATGCTGGTCATCTCCCAAAGCCACTGGCAGGAGGGGGCTGCCACCCAGCTGGAGCAAACGCTTGTGCAGTTTCTTGGCAACAAAATTAAACCTAGGTCAAGAAGGATCAGAAGAAGATGCAATTGGCAGGCACTGTGGGCAGGAACAAGATTCAGAAGAGTCTGCACTGCAGCAGGATACTAGGGCTAATATGTGCCCCAGCTCACTGCAGGGACAGGATTTAACAGACCTCAGCACAGATACGAGCCTAATGGTTCACAGCCCTGGTTGCTCTGATCCATGCACACACTGCTGAGAGCAGGTCTGCAGGTCTCCAAGGCAGAAGAAGGTATAGAGCTCAGGAATGCAGTACAATGCAACCTGCTTTACTTTCTCTCTGGGAAGGTGCGTCTGTCTTTTTAGTAGGTGGGTTTTATCAATACAGAAAAACACATCCACTCCCAATAGAGCTGTCCCACCCTCCCGTCAGGCCCTGGAACAATGGGCTGCTCCATGCTCAGCTTCTTCCTAAAAGCCATTCTGTCTGCAAACTGCCCCCAAGCAGTTCACCTGGAAGCAGTATGTGGGGCCCAGGTAGTGCTCTCTAGACTCAAAAGTCAAAAGGAAATCAACAGCTTAGGTAGGTTTGGGGGAATTCTCCCTCTCTGGGTTCCTCTGTAGGACCCCATTGCTGCAGTCTAAGTCTATGTCAGGTCATGATATTTCCTGTCTGGTCATTCAAGTAACTGGTTCAAGTCAGGAAAGAAGAACACAGGCAACAGTCTAATTCTGGGTGTTTACTGGGGACAGGTTCATCAATCCCAAAATTTGTTATGGTAAGTCTGATCTGCTACAGGGCACAGTCCAGAGACCTTTACCTAACAATTCCTACATCAGATCCACTTGTGATTGGTTCATCAGGTTCAGCCCGGGGTTGAGCTAGAACAGGTCTATTAGAAAGACACATCCAAGCTTAACTGAAAACTGTCAGGTGGTAAGGGAACTTGCTATTTCTCTTGATAATGCATCCCAATGGTCAATAACCCCCACTCCAATTCAACCACCTTTGTCCTCTTGCACATTTGCATTTTTCTAATGTCAACTTCCAGCTCCCGGACCATGTTATAACTTTGTTTGCTGGATAAAAGACACCTTAGATATATCATCCATCTTCTCCTAATTTAGGTATTTCTGCAGATTTATCACTGTGCTCCTTCACCACTGTGTAGATCAATTAAACAGACTGAACTCCTTTTATCTCTAACTGTAAAGCAGGTTTTTCAAACCTCAGATCATTCTTGTGGCTCTTTAAGGCACTTCTTCCAATTGTTCAACTCCCTTCTCAAAATGGAAACATCAGGACTTGACTGAGTGCCCAGGAACAAACTCAGCCAGATGGTGTTTGATACGCTCATTAAGGGGATTAAATGATGTGGTTGCATGTAGTAGCAGGGTACTGGACTTGATGACGCAGGAGGTCCCTTCCAAGCCCTAAGCCTCTCATGATCTCACTAACGCCATATACAGATGGAATAACATCTCCCTGGCTCCTGCTCAGTGCGCCTACATTCATAAATCCCTTGCAGTCCTATATTAACCGTTCCATCATTTTGCTCAGGCAAAACTTCAACAGAGACCAGACTCCCAGCATGCCTGCGGCACCTAGCACAGGTACGGCCTAATCCTTAGCTGGCTTCCCCAGGTGTTGCTCACACTCAAATAAGGAAGAAGGGGGACTGTCACAGACCCATCCCTCACTGCCAGCGATTCACCAACAGCAGCATGCACTCTCATTACGTAAATTCCTTTGTGGTTGAACAAAACAAAGCCCTACATGGCATGATTATAAAATGCCACTGTCTGACTTATGGAGAAGAGACTCTGGGAAAAACTGTCCCTTCCTGACAACCTGAGAGTTGGGAGTCCAATGGTAAACAGCTTTCAGGAACCAAATGGTTCAAACCATAAGCCAAGGGCCACAAAGAGCTCCTGGTCTTATACCCCCCTCAGGGCTAGGGGTGGGAAAAATCACTTACTTGGGATAGGAGGAGTCTCCAAGGCCCAGCACTGCGTAGTCCATCTGGCACAGGGAGCTGGGGGGCAGGTTCTTGCGGAATATAAATCGCCAAAAATTCTACAACAAAACAGTCAAGAGATTTCATGGCTCTATTATGGATACCAGTCACTCAAATCACCAGCACTGGTTAAGTGCTCAGCTCTCCGAGACCTAAGCCTGTTCCTATTAAAGAGACCATGAGACAGACAGTGATCAACCATAGTCAGTTGGACCCCTTCAGATAGAAGCATCTGGTCAGCCCAACTACTGGAGACTAGGAACGCAGTATTTTCTCTGGTTATTCAGAAAACCAGAGCCACAAAACAAGTGGCAGTCAGCCTCCCATGTGAGCAGTCTGGGAGAGCACCCTTAGGGCGCATCCACATGAGCACACATATGCCTCTTGCAGTGTCTCATAGCCCTTTGAGATACTGCAAGGCGCACATGCGGGAACAAACAACCGTTCCCAGCACTGCAAATTTGCAGCACAGGGGCAAAATTAGATACCTGGATATCCAGGGGTCAAAAAAAAAACCCAGGTGAAAAAAGCAGGGCAGGGCACTGGAGGGTTGGTCCTCCACAGAGCCGCTCTGGTAGCCAGCCAGAGGGTCTCTATGGCTGGTCGTTGCCCTGGTACTGAAGCATGCTGCCTGCCCATGTGAAGCAAGCAGCGGTGCAGGCTGCAGGGACCTGGACCTGGCTTTGTGTCAGGTAAGTAGGGGCTGGTGGGGGGCTGGAGGAGGGGGGGAGGAGCCGGGGGGGGGACACGGACAGGACCCTGCCTGGCCACGGCACCCCACTCGCTCCCTCAGCTCTCCCCTTGTTTCCTCAGCTCCCTCCTCCTTTCCCCAGCTCTCCCCTCGTTTCCCCTCCTCCCCAATCATTTTCCCTGCTCTCTGATCATTTCCCCTGCTTTCCCCAGCTCCCCAATCGCTTCCCCACCCGTCCCCACTCCCCTGAATGGCCAAGCTACTGGCAGTGGCAATCAGGGCACTCATAGATTTCATAGACATCAGGGCTGGAAGGGACCTCGGAAGATCATCGAGTCCAGCCCACCACCCAAAGGGCAGGAAGTCAGCTGGGGTCATAGGATCCCAGCAAGATAAGCATCCAGTTTCATCTTGAAGGTGTTCAATGAAGGCGCTTGAACCACCTCCTGTGGCAGGCTGTTCCAGACCTTGGGGGCTCGGACAGTAAAGAAATTCTTCCTTATGTCCAGCCTGAAACGATCTTGAAGTAGTTTGTGACCATTCGACCTCGTCATCCCTTGGGGCGCTCTGGTGAACAAACGTTCCCCCAGATGCTGGTGGTCACCCCTGATAAACTTGTAGGTGGCCATCAGATCACCCCTGAGCCTGCGCTTTTTCAGGCTAAAGAGCCCCAGGGCTCTCAGCCTGTCATCGTAGGGTCTGCTTCCCTGACCTCTGATCATGCACGTGGCTCTTCTCTGGACTCTCTCAAGCTTCTCCACATCCTTTTTGAATTGTGGAGCCCAAAACTGGAAGCA
>NW_005842348.1:978889-991074 GCF_000455745.1 Alligator sinensis | reverse complement strand
GCCCACTTGCTGAGCCTGTCCAGGTCAGCCTGGATAACCTGCCTGTCTTCTGGTGTGGATGCTTTGCCCCAAAGTTTGGTGTCATCGGCGAACTTGGCCAGTCCGCTTCTGACTCCAGTGTCCACATCATTAATGAAGATGTTGAACAGTAATGGTCCAAGGACAGAGCCTTGGGAGACCCCACTGGTCACAGGACACCACGATGAGTGACTTCCATCAATTACTACCACGATGAGTGACTTCCATCAATTACTACCACGTGGCAATTAGAACCTTGTGGCACAGCTCCCGGTATGGAGTGGGGCAGCGGGGTTCAGCCCTGGCTGCCTGGCACCCCTGCTGCCTCATTGTGCTGGTGCGGCCCAGCTCGGCAAGGCACTGCGTGGCGGTGTGAATTGTCTGGCAGCTCAGGACCACTCCAGCTGTCACCTGGGACTGGTGCCACTCAGCCCCAGTGGTGCACAAGGCAGGCGCGGCAGCGTGGGTGTCAGGCAGCCAAGGCCAATCCCCACTGCCCCATGCTGTGCAGGGGTGCTGTGCCATGAGGCCCCAACGGTCACTAGTGAGTGGTGGATACCGGGGCCGAGCAGGAAAATGATCAGGGAGGTTGGGGTAGCAAACGGAGGCTGGGGCCAGGTAGGGGGCATATGGGCTCTGCGGACGGCTGTGGGCCCCTGTTGGGGGGCTATGGCCCTGTGGGGGGAGCAGTCAGTGAACTGTGTGGAAGGGGCTGCTCCCTGCGGGGGGCAAGGGACCCACCCCTCCTGAGCAGCCCCCCTATAAGCCCCCCACACCCACAGCCCCCTCCACAATCAACCCGCAAACCCTATACCCCCAAGCCACTCCCACAAACCCCTCACCCACAAACCTGGCCCTGTGGGTTAGGAGGAAACAGATTGGGGTGGGGGCCAGGCTGTTGGTTGAGAGTGAGGGGCAAGGGCAGGGGCAGGACGCTAGCATATCAGTGCTGCTCAGCGCTGCACATCCTGGTGAGCGAAGGAGGTAGGGGCGGCTCTGATTTTTCTATGACAAAAAAGCCAAAAGTCAATGCCAAACTATAGATATTTATAATTTATTTTATGATGATGATAGAGGCACTGATAGGCTTCCAAATTACTTTAAAATTGTGAATATATCAATAAAACATTTCCCAGCTGATTTGATCTCTCTCTATATATATATGTATGTCTAGTAGTATTTTGTTTTACTTGTGGAAGAACATAGATTTTGGGGTATTTTAAAGAGTGACTTGGGAATTTTTTTTATCAGGGATTTTGCGGTTTTTAAATAGGCAACACCAGAATTCCTGCTTGTGAGGCAAGTGGCAGGACCCAGGCAAAGGAGCCTGTTCAGAACTGGCACCCAGGACCCTGCTAGAGGTGGCTGACCTCCTGGCCACTTGGGGCCAGGAAGACATGCTTTGACAGGTCAGAACAGGCCAGCACATTGAGAACATCTTCTGGGTGATAGCTGCCCAGATGGCTGGGGGTGACACACATGGCAGTAGTGCTGCACAAAGGCCAACTGTGTTGCCACAGTCCACTGGCAGCTGGACCCGAGGGGCCGATGCACCTCATGGCTATAGATGCCTCTAATGGCTATGCAGTCCCCATCCAGGTCTGACAGGTGTGCAGTCTTGGGGCCACATGCTGTCACAGGTCACAGCCAGGCAGCAGCCCCCACTGCCAGACTGCTGCAGTGGGTAAAGGGTGCAGGGAACTCTCAGGGCTGCTTCAGCAGTCCAGCTGACACAAGGGGTAGTGTCACCAGGTACCAACTGGCCAGGTCCCAGAAGCTCCTGAAAGTGAGTAGCCCTGAACCAGGGCAGCTTTTTATTCTACTGGGGCCAGCACAGGGCAGGTTTTTATGGTGCAAAGGCCAGCACAGGTGCTGGCCCCAACCTCTAGCTCCCCGTGGCTGCAGATTCAGAAGAAGCCAGGCAGGGTTATTTTGCCCCAAGTGGCACAATTTGCCCCAATGAGGCAAAAAGCCCTTGCTCAAATTTGAGCCGCTTCTATTTGAGCTGCTGCAAGTGCACGTGCCTGCATGTGTGGACGCATCTTTAGAGAGCTCTTGGCAAGGCCTTGGTGCCTAATGTCCCATAAGAATGGCATGAGGTCACACAGGGTCACCAAAGGTCTGTCCTAAATGAAATGACCCCTCCACAGCCATTGTTCACAGAATATTAATGTCGCTCCCTTTCACCTGTCTCAAAAATACATGGGGAGGAGCTTGAGGAGGCAAATTCAAGAGTGAAAGCCATGTTCACAACCAAAAATGGTATAGACAGTTGCATAGCCTACCATCATGTTGTCAGGCGGGTCCCCTTGGCCTGTCGTTGCACACACAAATACCACCAATGTCTCAGTGATGAGGTTTGCCTACATGCAAAAACAAACATGGAAACACAGATGTAGGGTTAGCAAGCTGTGACCACAGGACACAGCATCCCATGTACAGCTGCAGCCCAACCCACCACAGTACAGGCTGCTGTCCGCGCCTCACCATAGCCCTGAACACCCCACCATGCATTACCATGCCAGATGCATCACCAGCCAGATGAAGCCACAGCACTGTGAATATGCTACCATTACACACCACAGTTAGCACTGCAACGAGCCATAGGTATGCAATGGCAAGCCCCACACTTGCACATGGCACCAGAGCTCAGAAACCAGCTATGCCAGAGGCCTGTCCTAAATGAAAGGGAGGGAGGGGAACTAGGTACAGGCAAAGAAACGAGCACACTAAGGCTCTTACTCCATTCCCCCCACAGCACACTCACTCCTCCTCTCCCCCCGCCCCCTCCCCCATCAGGCCTGCTCCTCCCCCTACCGCTGATGTGTTGGCCCTGCAGGTGGCAACGACGGAAGGGGGGAGGGGTGGGCTGAGGCCAGTGCCACTCTCACCCCCTGCAGCATCCTGACCCCGCTCCCCCCTGCGTCGCCAGTGCTTGCACCTCCAAGGAGCAATGGGGGGGGCGCAAGCCAGCTCTGGTGGCCTCGCCCCCATCATTGCCATGTACAGGGAGCAGGGCAGGGGGGGCGAGGCCATCTGTGCCGGCCTCAGCCAATCAGAATGCGAATAAAGCGTTACAGACCTATAGACAGACAGATTAAGGCTTTTATAATATTAGAATTCTGACTCAGGACACCCACCAACTTTTGCAGAACAAGCTCATCCTCCTTATCTTATAGAAACCAGTTCTAAGTAATCAGATTAGTCAGATCAATGTAAGTTGACCTGGATAAGATCATATTGATCTCTGATTGATCTCCTGCACTTGCTCTCTCTTACAGCAGTGTTAAGCATGCAGGCCTGCAAGATGACTCTAGGGACAGCATGAGAACCAGGACTTATCAAAGCAGAGGTCAAAGTGACAGATGCTGTCCAAAATGCCCTGAGAGAAATTCAGTTCAGGATGACCTACACAGAAGCTGTACAAATGTTTCTCTGCATCAGTATTCATTGCCCCCCCACACCCCAAAACTCACCACACTGTAATTGTCCAGGGCTTCCACCCTACAGCAGAAGTGGCGCCGCTTGGCTTCTCTGCTGATTCTCTCAGCTGCATCTTGAGCTGTCCCTGTCTGGCTACCAAAGAGAATGAGGAGTTTCCGTTCCGACATCTGGAGGAGACAAAACCAGCCAAAGAATTACACGACAACAAGGCAAAATGCGAGCCAAGGTGAATCCTTGCTCAAAGTCAAGCTATGACTCAAAAAAAGCACTAGCAGGACTTGGTTCCTATGTATTTTGAAGGAGGAATGCAGAATGCTTTAACATAAAGGATATGTAAAGATACAGAAAGGCAACATGGTTAAATGAGACACTAGAAATCAGGGCTCCTGGATTTCCAACTCTGGCTGATTTGTTGTCTAGTCTCACCCCTGTACCTCAATTTCCCCGTCTGTAAAATAGGGGTGGCATCAGTTCCAACCACACAGGTTGAAGGGACAAATTTTGAGATATAATTTACATTTGTAAAGAGCTGTGCGTCTCTGGTGTATTCCAAAGTGAGGGGATAATGCTGACTCAAACACTGGCTAATTTTAGAAATGTGTTAGAAGTAGGCATTGGCCCAAAATTTTTTGCCTATGTTTGCAAATTTACAGTTCCATTTTCCTTATCACTCCTGTAGCTGAGTGAAGGAGTCACGTAACCAGCAGGGGTGAATAACTACCTGGAGAAACAGCAAGAATGTTGTACAACTGGGTTATTTTCCTCTCCGATCCTTTTTAGTTGCAGGAGTCCTGGACACTCCCAGTGACAAAAGCCCATGGCAAATCCAACCCAGACCCAAGGGAGAGCTGTAAATCACTGGTGTCTCAATGAGAAGGTATGACTCACCACTAATTCCAGCCATGGGGAAAGTAAGAGGCCTGATGGCTCCCATGAGAGCAGTCCTGGGATTCTTAAAAAGGTGCCCACTGGCACATAATATCCCTGCCTGATATCAGTGTGGTTCCTTTCAGCCCCAGAACCATAAGGGTTATTCCAAAATTCAAATGGACCCAACCAGAACTTTGGGAAAGTCTTTTGGGTACATGCTGCTCAGCCAACAAATAGAGCAGAAACATAACTTTCTCCCACCAGACCCTGCTAGGAACTATCCTGGAAAAAGTGGAGGGCAGTACCCAGCAGGCACACAGGCAGTATGTTTAGTTCCTACCCCACTGCCCCCGTAGCCTCAGCCATGGTTGGCAACTTGATACGTGAAGTACAAAGTGGAAAGGGGAAGTGGCTGGTGTGCATGGCGCTCTAACCATCCATAAGGGAAGGACTGTCTATAGGGTACTGCAAGCAGCTAGTGCAAGTTGCAGCAGGCCCCATGCAAAGGGCAGAGACCCAGGAGCAATCCCTACTGGCTGCTCACCTCTCAGCCCCTGCCTACAAGGGGTTGTTAAGGGATGGGAAGGCACTCAGCGCTAAGGCTGCCCTAGCCTCAGGCAGAGCTACTCAAGCCCTATCTTGCTCCCCCTGGGGTTCCCATAGCCCAACAGAAAGGCAAGCAATGGAGCAACCAGTGCTACTTGGCTTCCTCCCGTAATACATCAAACAGTCAGGGGGGAGCCGTTTCTCAGGGAAGGGGCAAAATCGCTTGTACCAATTTTTGGTGCATCTTCTGCAGGGAGCCTTAAAAGGCACTGGCAACAGAGATTGGGGAAACTGAACAATCACTCATGGAAAAGCCTGTCCCAGAGGCACGTGGTGCAGCATTAACTAAACATGCCCAAGCCTTGGGTGTCACTAGCTTTGCACACAAAATTTTGAGACGTTTGAGAAGGAAAGGCTACAGCCTGTGTTCCATTAGAAGTCAAGTGCTAAGGCAACCTAGACCTGTGTCAATCATTTTTCACTGCTACCTCCTTGAACAGAACTTTGATATAAATTTTGATTAAACCCCCCCCAAAACTGAAGACATTTCAGACAGAAAAAAAAGCTCTAACAGGCAAGTGTAACTTTTCTGTGTACCTTCTGGTTCCAACACTGTTAATATTGGCACTTAACATTTTACATCCTTGGAAATTGATGCTGTTTGGAAAGCAAGTAGATGAAGATGTGGCAAGGATAATACTTGTCTTTTTTACTAAAGGTGGGTGCCTGCTTTCTGTAACTTGGGTTTCTGGTCATCTGAAAGAGCAGCAATGACAGACAGACAGCTCCCCCCCCACCGCCCGCTTGCGTGGCTAGGAGATTGTGCTCATTCATTTGGTTGAGACTCTTGCTATGGCTGAGTCTGCTCGCAAAACCAGATTTCTGCAACATGCTCTCAAGCGAAGGCCTTTTGGAAACAAGACCTAGCACAGAACCTGGGCGCCTGCTCCTGAAGTAATCTTACCACGTGATCTGCCTTTGAGAAACACTCCTCCCTCCCTGCAATAATCTCCTGCAGCCGTAGGCAGCACGGTGCCCAAATTACAGCCTCTATGTAAATAGGAGGGAGAGGCTGACAGGGCACTTGAAACGAGGGGCTCTACATTTCAGACCTTTCTCCCTGACCTTGAAAGAGGCGATATCATGAGGGTGGGATCCTTTAACCTCCCTTTCTATCTGGTTGCCATTACCGCGGTAGGACTCACTGGAGCTGGTATAACTGTATCTGGCACGTTAAGAGGCAAGAATAGACGCTTCCTCAAAGAGATACAAGCGATAGAAAGCACCGCTCCGCTCGCTCGGGACCGGGACTAATAGCCCCACCCCGACCGCCAAGAACGCCGAACACACCTGTACTACCAGCATCGAGCTGCTTCCGCTTCCTGTGACGACAACACCGTGCGCCGGAAGTGTGGCTGTCGGCGGCCCGGAGAAAACGTCCGACTTCCCTGCACAACCCAACATCGCGCTACTTCCGCTTCCGGTGAGGATACCGGCGCGCGCCGGAAGTGCTCGGGGGGCGGCGCCGCAGCGCGCCGCGGGCCGCGGCTATGCTGTTCTCGCTGCGGGAGCTGGTGCAATGGCTCGGCTTCGCGCCCTTCGAGCTGCTGCTGCACGGGCTGGCGCTCCTGGCCGCCTCCGTGCTGCTCGTGCTGAAGGTGGACGGCGCGGGCGCGGTGCTGTCGTGGTGGGCGGTCTTCGTGCCCTTCTTTGCGGCCGACGGGCTGAGCACCTACTTTTCGGCCATCGTGTCGGTGCGCCTGTTCCAGGACGGCGAGAAGCGCCTGGCCGTGCTGCGCCTCTTCTGGATCCTCACCCTGCTCAGCCTCAAGTTCGTCTTCGAGATGCTGCTGTGCCAGAAGCTGGCGGAGCAGACGCGCGAGCTCTGGTACGGCCTCATCATGTCACCTGTCTTCATCCTGCTGCAGCTGCTCATGATCCGCGCCTGCCGCGTCAACTGACCCCGCTGGCCGGGGCTGACGCCACTGCCCCGCTCACTGGACCAGGCCCCGACCTGCTGCTCTGAGCCGAGACGTTTCGGGTTCCCTCCGGTCGCCACCCAGCGGCCTCGTGGCTCCGGGCCAAGACATTTTGGGTTCCATCCAGTTGCCGCCCATCAGCGTCATGGCTCTGGGCTGAGACACTTTGTGTTCCCTCCAGTCACCATGCGTTGGCATCATAGCTCCAGGCTGAGAAACTTTCAGTTGCCTCAAGTGGTTGCCCATCGGCACCATGCCCCCAGGGGGTCTCATGGCAGCCCCACAGCGTGTCCTGAATTTTGGGGGCAGCGTATGAATGTCAGGAAGGGCTGATGCTGGTAGCTTGAATTGGGTGTTTTGTAATAAAAATGCGCATGCGCCGCATCACCAACGGGTGGGCTCATTTGTGAAGCTTTGTCTGAGGATGTTGCTATGTGCTGCTGTTGCCTGGGTAAGGTGGGTGAATCCAGGGCGAGGGAAGCCTGCCTTGGACTTCTGTGCCCCGGGTTGGGAGGATGCTGCCTTCATGAAGGCAGCTGCTGACTTATCTGCCCTACGTACGCTGAGGATGCAGAGCTCGTGATGTAAGCTCCAGTCGTGGCCTCAAGTGGGGCTTGTCTGATCCGTCCAGAACAAGCTTCAAAGCAGCAGGACAAGAATGTATTCTATGTAGAAAGAACAGTATGTTCAGTGCAGGTCAGGCAAAGGCTCCCAGTTACAATGCAGTGCGAATTGTCAGTGAGCCTGGGTAGCTGAACTACAGATTTGTTGAAACGACTGAAGACAGCAGCAGTCTGATTCCCCTAACTTATACCTACTTCAGGACCAGGCTCAATGGGCTGTTTGCCTTTCGCTGTCAATTTTAGACAGTCCCTCTTTGGCATTTTAAATGTTGTTATTTATTGTTAGGATCCTAGGAAAGTATGGCTGGGAAGGGAACATGAGGTCATCTAGTCCAGCCTCCTGCTTGGCAAAATCATCCCTGGCTAAACCATCCAGCCAAGTGTCTGTCCGATCTGCTCTCCGAACTTCCACGGATGGAGATTCCACAACTTCTCTAGGAAGCCTGTTCCAATGCTTGACCACCCTTATAGTGAGCAAGTTCTTCCTAGTTTCCAAGATTAATTTCCTCTGCTGCAGTTTGAGGCTATTGCTCCTAGTCCGTATAATCACAGAGAAAAACCCATCTCCATCCTTTTTATTATCACTTTTCAGTTATTTGAAGACTGTTGTCAAATTCTCCTTGGTCTTCTCCAGACTAGATAACTAGCTCTTTCATCCTTTTCTCATAAATCTTGTTGTTGCTATTGTTATAATTATAGTACTTGTTTCTATTTGGAAGGTGGGGTAGTGGATTTAGTCATGTTCTAGTAAGCCAGTGGAAGCCAGCCGTATTGGCAAGCATACTACAAATTAGTCCTGCACTCCGAGTGCCACTCCAGTCTTCTGCCCAATCTTCCGTTCTTCTTTTTGCTTCCTACTTGGTGCTCCCTGCCCAATCTCCTGCTCTGCTTTCTGCTTCCTGTCCTGTGCCTTCTGCTTCCTGCCTTACCTACTACTGTAATGCCTATCCCCTCTCTGATCTGTTGCATGCTGCACAGAGGCTGCTTGTGCCACAGGTTAGCCATCCGTGTACTAAGCTGTTATGGTGTCTCTCAAATGACATGAAATAATGGACTTAAATTGGCTTAGTAAGATGTCTACTTAATTTTTTTTTTTTGCTGAAGACACGTATGTCCAGCAACCAAAAAAACCCAACAGTTTTCAGCAGTAAAAATAAGAGGTTAATATATCCCCCCAACAGCAGAAACTGCATTTCCCAGAATGCCCTTCACTGACACAGGGGCCTGTGTTGCTGCCACTGCTGTGCCTTCCCGCTGAAGGAGCTATGAGGAAGGGAGGATGGGAGAGTGAAGCCCTTCCCACTCCACTCTAGTGTTCCCTCCCCCTGCACCTTTCCCCTTTAGGCACTGCCAAATGCCCTGCTTGCCCACCCATTTTTAAGCTACTGCTGGTTACTATAGTCTGTTATTTAGATCTTGGTTTTGCTTTAACTGTCTCATGGTCCTCAATGTGTTAAACTGAAAATCAAAATGCCCACAGGAATGAAGGTCAGGAGAGAGCATGCCTTGGTATTGAGGAGACTTGCTGGGTCAGCCCTGATCTTAGGCTAAATGACCTCACCTCCCAGAAAGAGGTACTAGCTTGAGAACAACAGCATACCTTAGAGGCGTCTGCCCAGGAGGTCAGATTTAATGACATCATCTGGATACTGCTCAGACTTGGTACACTTCAAGGGAAGTGAGATCCAGGGATTGGGTTAAATACCAGAGCTCTGGTGACTGTCCACAAGGGAGGGAGGCAGGGCTGTGACACAGGGCTCTGCAGGACCCTTGTCTCTTACTGAGTACTGTATAGCAGATATACTTAGGGTTCCTTCAGGAAAGCAGAACTTAAAAGATTTTCTTGAAAGCATGCATAGAAAGGGCAGAACTAAGATTGTGCAGGGGAAGAATAACTTTTGGTTATTCTTGATTTTACAGTGCTTCATGTTGCAACATTGGTGGGGCTGTTAACCTAATTGTTAATGGAGTGAATGTTCTCATTAAAAAAGAAAAAAATTCTGCAGTGGAACAGTGACCTAAAGAGTTTGAGAACTCTTCTATGCAAGAGGCACATTCACCAAAGCAAGGCGTCTCATGTAGTCTAGCATAATTCAGTACAAACCAGGATTGTATGTAGTGAGAATCTGAGAATCTACTGTCATTGCCATTGGGCTTGTGCTCTCACACTAGTGTGCCATTATGCTTGTGCTGTCACACCACTGTGTCCTCAGTCTTTTATACTAATACATCAGCGTTGAATGAAATCCAGAGATATCCCTTTGTGATAGTGCTCAGGCTCAGAGACTCTGAGGGTGAGTGCAGCATAACCACTTTGGTGTATGGATGATTGCTTCTGCTTTATGCCAGTCTGACCTGGGGTTTTCCATGAATTGCAATCAATAGTAGCCAGCAGGATCCAGAGAGCATGTTCCAGTTTACAGCACTGTCGCACTAACTGCTTATTTGGCAAATATGGTTTCAATGCCGTAGCATTCTCAAAGATTGTAATTAGTCCCCAGTTCTGGGATGCCTGAAAGAATTGACCAGCTCCTAACAGCCAGGCCATTGGGTAATGTGTGGGAGTTGTTCCATCTCTGTATTAGCTGAACCCAAAAGCACCTTACTACTTCTACATTGTGAAAAGGCAGTCAGCTATCAGGCTCCTAGCTGCTTCCTTACTCAATGCACTGTCTCTACATGCTTTGTTTCCCTCCAAGCATAAGCTTGTTAGAGCAGAGGCCAGCTCTTTTGCATTTGCACAGCCTCTAGTACACTAGAGTGTTATTGACAGTGAACAATACTCGTCATTCTTTGCAGAAGGTCCCTTGGAGCAGGGTGGTATTATTTTGTGCCAAGAGTGCAAAAGTCCCTGTATCAGAGATTTATCACCAAGATGAAGTGTCTCTTAGTAAACAAAGGTCTGTATCTTAACGTTTGTGATATGACACCTAAGTGAAACTGCTCTTGTTGAAGCTATGAGTTGTGCCTGGGAGTGGTTCATTAAGGACTGCAGGTACCTGCCCAAAGGTCACTTATGTAACCATATGCCAGCGTGTGCTAAAAGTACTCCCTTGCAGGGCAACACATGAGTAGGATTTAAGAATGCTTCCTGCCTATTGACTCCTGATTACTGATTATCCAAAGACATCTGGTGTCAGGGGTAATCCAGCTTTATCAGGGTTTGAATTATGGGGGAGCCCGGGGGGGGGGGGGGGGGGGGGGCGGCCCCCCCCCATCACAAATGAGCCCCTGCCCCCCAGGTAAAATTTGAAAAAAATTAACCTGGGGGGGGGTCATAACCCCCCAGGTCATAACCTGGGGGAGGGGGTCTTCAATTTTATTAGGGCATCATGATGGGGCAGCCCAATTTTTTTTGCAGACCCCCCTGAGTCAGTGTAATTCAAACTCTGGACTTTACTATAACCAAAGGGAGAAACTGTGTGTTCTGCAGCTGCATGAATAGCACCATCCTTTCAGAGAATCAGTGTTGCAGGAAAATATTTTCTTCAGTTTCTAGCAGCATTCTAAAGTCACAGCTGCAGTAAGACTTAACTCTACCCCAGCCATTCCAGCCCAGCACCCAGAGCAGTGGTTCTTAACCTTTTTAGACTTGAGGCACCCCTCAATAGATTCAAGGCGCTCCTTAAAACATGTCAGTTCTTACTTTTTACTCTTTACAAAAATACTAGAGCAATTCTGTTGCAAAGAATTCAGAAAGACCACACAACATGTCAGAATGTTTTTAACACTAGATTCCTATTTGAAACCTCTGGGTTTATTTGTGAATCATGTTTGCACACCTCACAGTGCTAACATTGTATGGCATACCGTGGTACCCCTGAAAGGATCTCAAGGCACCCCAATGTCTCAGAACCCTGGTTGAGAATCACTGGCCAGAGAGGCTACCCTCTCTGCTATCACTGCAAACAACCTGTCAACATCTACAATAAGTTTGTTGTTCTCCCTCCAAACCCTCTGAAAAATGTGCTTTTGCTGGGCTACTGACAATGGTTGGACTACTGTTCTGCTGAGATCACTGCCCATCGTGCTGACCAAGAATATGTCATTTGTTCCTTGTACTCCCCAGTCTGCTTGTCTTAGACTGCCAGCTCTCTGGGGCACAGCCTGGCTTTTTGTTCTGCTTGCACAGTGGGGTCTTGCTGCTGTTTAGGCACTTAATTCGCCATTGATTTTAATGGTAAATTGGGTATCTAAACAGGGATCCAATTGACTTTCTGTGGAATTTGTAAGCCTAATGCTTTGGGTGCTTTTGAAGATTCCACCTTAGATCTTCCCTGCTATTCTTAGGCATTGAGGGTGGAACGTGTTGTCATGAACCACTTTCTAAACGGTGGTTGGACAGAGCAACTTCCCTCATAGTTTTGTAGGTTTTTATGGCTGCTAAATCTGGCCCAGTGGCCAGCTCACCAAATTGCAGCACCTTGTAGGTTACTCCAGTTAGGAGGAGAAATAGGTGAGAAACTGACAGCTCTGTTTGTTTATTTTTAAAAATGGGCAAAGTCCCACTTTCTCAGACACGGAGGAATCAAATAACCAGAGACTTTTCTTATTCTTGGCCTGAAGACTCTTTTTGCTCATACTCAACCCTAAACCCACTCCCCCCATTTCAAGAACTCTTTCAGGAGCCATGCACCAGTGCTCAGGCAGCACTGAAGCTAGCTGCTCATGTTTCAGTGTGTCGTCTCCCTCCCCAGAAGAGCTG
>NW_005842348.1:976321-978858 GCF_000455745.1 Alligator sinensis | reverse complement strand
CTTTCCCTCCATCCCAATACTCCTAGATCATTCCCATTCCTGAACAGCTTTGCATTTGCCTTGTGGAAAAAAATGTTCCTTGGGACCATCAGGAAGAAGCTGGACGCAGTGGGGTGTTCTGCAACTGTGAGGCTTGTTTCTGGTTCCTGGTTTCCTCAGCTCCTGGCAGAGTCTGTCTAAAGTATACTAGCTCCCTGGTTATCTTTGAGACCTAGGGCTCTCTACTTGGTGTTCTCCTCTGGAACTCTTGTTTAAGCCTTTTGACTTTACTCTCATCCCTGTTCGTTTAGTCCCAAAAAGTCACTTGGACCCTGGTTCTGTATCCCCCAGGCTTAGCCATTCCACATCTGGATATGTAAAGGTATGGCCACCTTAAGTAAGTATGGCAGTTAAACCTACCAGTTTTAGCAAGGTTTAACCCTAGCTGTTAAAAGGTCCATTAGTCCCCCTCCTCCTTTAGTCTTGGGAGATGGTGTGGTGGAGCCCCCAAAGAAATAATCATCTTTATCAGCAAGGTGGCTAAAATCTGCATGTGCAGGGTGTGTGGGGAAGCTTCCCATCAGTAGCAGGAGCTAGAGCATTGAGAAGTGGAACAAAGGGCAGATTTTAGCACCTGACCCTATAAGCTATTCTCACTGGTTAAAAGGGCATTTCCAGGCCAAGTATCTATTGTCGTTCTAGAACTGCATTGATAAGGGAGGCTTTGGGGCCTATCAGAAATTGAAAGTCTCTCCCATAGCCAGGAGGCTATGTTGGGGGGCCATGGACCTAAGCTACAATATTTATAGCCCTGGGGTAGGGGGTGGCTTTATGTCCTGGCTCAAAGCTAAAGTCCAAAGCCCTGATATGAGAAGAGAGCCCCAGATCTGGCTTCAGCTGATTCTTGGGAAAAGAGAAAAAAGGATATGAAAGAGCACAAGTCCAAGGGTTAAAATAAGGCCTTTCTCTAAGGGAAAGCGGAACAGAGAGTCTCTGACGGTTCCCCCACTGCTCCTTGCATGGGTCTTAGGAGACTGTGGACACTGTCCAGTAATTTGTCCAGGGGCATGTGACCAAATGAGCCGGGGAACAGACCCACAGTCATGAGTCCCAGAGCTTCCTCCTGGCGATGCAGGTTGTTCCAGGCAAGGTAACTTGCAGAGCTGATATCTTACTAATGCTGAATAACTGTACAGTGGGTGATGTCAGGGGAGCTCCAAGCAAGAACTATTTCCTCTTTAGATTCCTGGCACAGAGACTGTGCGGAATCACCACTGAGACCTGTGATGTGTGCTTACGGCAAAGGACAGGAGTTTGGCTACAAAAGCACACCTGGACTGGATTCACGTTCCACACATGGCCACTGAGAATGAATGGCTGTGTTGTCACAGGGCACAGAGCAGTTTTATCTCCCCTGAAACTTACCTTTCTACCAGAAAGTGATGCCCATGCAATTGTTTCCTTGAAAGATAATAACAGTTTATTGCTCATTTGTCAGCCTTTCCCAGCAGCTCCTAAAGAAATCTGTTCCCTGCGGTGAGCTGCTGGCTGGTCCCTCCAGCTCAGCAAAGGTTGATGCCTGCCCAGAGCCTGATTTCTGCTCTTTTCTTGGGCCTCACATATTTCTTTGCAACAAAACACTTTGGCATAAGTCTAACAGGTGAGCTCAACCTCTTCTCTGACTGGGGCCCTTCCTCATGGCTCTGAGTGCATGGGTGGATTTGGGATTTTGAAAAGGGGGGTGCAGATGGTGACGTGCATCATTTCATATAACACATGGAGGTTACCATGAACAATAAGCTGAACAGGAGCCAGCAGCATGCCCTCGATGCCAAGAAGGCTAACAGCATCCTGGGCGGCATTGGTAGGTGTGTTGCCAGCAGGTCAAGGGAAGTGATTGTTCTCCTCTATTCAGCACTGGTGAGACCACATCTGGAGTGCTGTGTCCAGTTTTAGGCCCCCGCTACAGAAAGGATGTGGACAAGTTGGAGAGAGTCCAGCAGAGGGCAACAGAAATGGTGGGGGGCTGGGATATGACTTCTGAGAGGCTGAGGGAACTGGGCTAATTTAGTCTAGGGAAGAGACGACGGAAGGGGCTTTAACAGCAGTCTTCAACTACCTGCAGGGGGTTGGACGAGGGTGGAGCTGGCCTGTTCTCAGGGGTGGCAGATGACAGAACAGGGCAGCAACGGTCTCACGCTGCAGCCAGGGAAGTTGAGGTCAGATATTAGGAACAACTTGCTCACTGGGAAGGTAGTAAAGCACAGGACCAGGTTACCCGGAGAGCTGGCGGACTCGCTCTCCATCCCTGGAGGGTTTAAGACCCGTGCAGACAAAGCCTGGGCTGGGCCGACGCCGCCGAGGGTGGCGCTGCTTGTCGCCGGGGTTGGACGGGACCCGCTTCCTCCCTCCCACCCTCAGGGGTGGCGGCCGCGCCCCAGACAGGGCTGCCCAGCGTGCGCCCAATGGCTGAGGCCGCTGAGGCGGAGGGGCGGGGCCCCGGCGCGGCCCGATGGGCCTGCGGGGGCGGGGCCGGCCGGCCGGCTCAGGTGCGCGGG
>NW_005842348.1:962774-975642 GCF_000455745.1 Alligator sinensis | reverse complement strand
TTCCTGCACAAGATCGGCTCCAACTCCTTCACCGTGACCCCGCGCGGCCGCCCCCCGGTACTGCTCGCCAACGGCCCCTCGGAGCCTAGCCCCCACGCCCACGTGCCCGTGGCCAAGGTGCCCCCGGTGCCATCGCCCAGCGCCCCCATTGCCCGAGCCAAGATGCAGCGGCCAAAGCCTGAGGGGGCTGAAGGGACCCAGTCCCCTCGACCCTGTGCCAGCCCGTCCCCCTCCAGTGCCACCTCCGGCGCCTTCCAGCTGCTCTCTGCCTCCGCACCCAAGGCCAGCAGCGGCTCCTTCGAGATCCGCCCGTCTCCCAAACCGGACCTGGCCGCCATCCCTGCCCATGACCTCCAGGCGCAGGCCCTGGCCAACCTACGCCTCAACTCGCGCAACTCTTTCCTAGTCGTGCCCTCTCGGGCGAAGGACCCGTGTCCGCCGGCTCCCGCTGAGAGCTTGAGGACGGACATCCCGCTGTCCTCAGAGCCTGAGCGTGGGCAGCAGGAAGAGCCCTCGCCAGCTGCCTTCGAGGCCCAGAGGGAGCCTGTCACTCCCCCAAAAGCATCTCCAGAGCCTCTGGTGCCGGTGACTTACATTGAT
This sequence comes from Alligator sinensis, assembly GCF_000455745.1. NCBI lineage: Eukaryota > Metazoa > Chordata > Crocodylia > Alligatoridae > Alligator > Alligator sinensis. Next base: position 975,042 of record NW_005842348.1, on the reverse strand, counting down.
GATGACATTGTTGAGCCAGAGCCTGGAGACTTGGCTTCAGTGCCTGGTGCAGCTGCAGGGACTAAGGACTTACTTGTGCCTCGAGATGCTGCCTCTGGTATGGGTACGGAGATGGAGGTTTCTGCGGTGCCCTTCTACCGACCCCACCCTGCCTCCGCAGGCTTTGCTCAGAGAGGGGGTTACACATTCACTGTAGTACCCAAAAGGAAGCCTCCTGTCTCTGGTCTGGCAACCTTCACTGATGGCAGCAGAGTCCAGCAAAATGAGGGAGTGGAGGATGAGGAGGAGATTCGAGGAAGGCCCAAACCCTGCAGGAGCACTGATGCTTCCCCACCAGGGCCCCTGCTGAAAACACGCTACCCCAAGGCACACGAGATTGAGGTGATCGGTGGCTACCTGTCCTTGGAGAGGTCCTGTATCAGCAAGAAGGGCTCCCGTCGCAAAAAGGTTAGTTGCCCAGCAGCTCTGTCTGAAAAGTGACTAAAAATGGCTCTTTTCAAAGCAGCATGCATCAGTGGGGTGTAGTCGGGGTTGTCCTGAGTGTGGCTGGGTAGAAAGGTGTTGGGTGGATTTCACTGCTTCTGTCCTGTCAGCCCTGCAGAGGTGGCACATCTGTTGGGAGGCTGAGACTGATTCTGCTGGGTTATACAAATTCTCATCAGGATGGGAGGTGGTCCCTGGTGGTATGGACAGTTTTCTTTCTGAAGCAAATTTTTCAGAGCAAAGTTGTATTTAGGGTTTTCTACCACATTGCCTTTTTAAATCATATGTGCCCTGGGAATGAGTCTAGAAAGGAAGATGTTGAAGGGAGTGGGGAAGGGAATCTCATTCCTCTCCTCTGTTGCCACGTGCTGTGTTAAAACCTGTGCTCCAACAGTGAATTTGGCTCTGTACTCACTACCATACCCTGTAGGATCCAACATAGATGTCACTTTTTGTGTCTGAGTTAGTGGCTCAGAAGTCAGCTTCTTTGTAAGCAGGGAGGGGGTGGCACCAGCTTAACACTCCTTGATGTGACAACATCACCTGCTGTTTGTGGCTGTGGTGGAATTCACAGGTAGCTCTGAAGAATTGAGAGGAAACAACGCTTCTGTGGCCTGCAGCCAGAGGCCTTTGAAAGGCTCGCTCAATAAGTGCCAGACTTTCTCACCAGTTGAGGAGCAGCTTTAGGGGCTGGATGAAGAATTGTGCTTTGTGCATATTGATGCTGTGCGTGTCTTGTGACAAAGACACAGTCATTTTGTGATAATGGGCTATTGCTGAGACAGAATTGCTGGCTTGAATTGCTCATCTAGTACCAAAATTCATTGTCGCTAAAGACTTATGTCACTGACTACTGCAAGTGAAATGTTGCCAGCTGCTTTTTGCCTTTCCCAAACTAAAGTGGGGAGGGGGTTCCACATCACAGTAGCTGAACTGAAGACTTTTTAAGGAGTTTATAGGGTAGCTTTAGGTGTGAGATTTTTTGAGGAATCTTCTGAATCAGATGAATTGCACTTGGAAAAGTAGCAAGTGTCACTGGTTATAAGTTGGTTTTTGTGTGCTCCATGAAGCCAAGGGTGACATCTAATGAAAGTGCTAGTGGAAGGACCATGTGCTGGAATAGGCAGGTTGGCACAACTGTTGCCATATGCCCGTCTTAACTTGTGTGGTTGTCCAGAGGAGCAGGATGGGGCTTGGCTTAGCCAAGAGTGTTTTGTGTCTTTAAATCTTTTCTCAGAAGTACTAGTTTTGGCTAGCGTCTTGGTTTCTGCTGCTGCTTGGAATTTAGGATTTAGGTTGGATTATATTAATGCAGAGTGGGCATGCATTGACTGTAGGGTATGTGGCTGAAGTTTTTGAGAAGTAAAGACCCTTTGGAATAGGCCCTCCTAAGAATCCTCCCCCAGTTGAGGAAGTTGGGCCTGTGATTGGATGGAGAAAGGACCAAGGCAGAATATAGGGATAGGCAAACTCCCATAGATGGCCCCCATCTTCAGGCTGAAGTAAAGGAGGCTGTGTTCTTCATGTACCCTGGATGGTTGGATGGAATAGTGGCTTCCCCCAAAAGAAAGCCAACACCAGAGCTATCAAGAAATTGTGCACAACAGTTTTCCCCCCATCCCCACATCAGATAAGAGGGAGAAGGTGGTCAAGAAGGATGGTGTAGTGTGGCAGGTGCCACCTGGGACTTATCTGACTTGGACTTGCCCCAGACTCCTTGTGTCAGGTTGGGCATGTGATATAGCATTCTTTGCCTCAGCTTTCCAGCTATGTAATGGGGCATTGTAATGATGACTACCTTGAAGACTGCAAGACTCTTGGAGACTTCAAATAAAGCAATGAGGGTCAGCTAAGAACCACTGATGGCTGTAGAGGTGGGGAGAAATCTCATACCTGAGAATCTGTCCCACAGAGATTCAGTTTGAGGAGTGGGAGATCATACTGTCAAACCAGTATAGGTAGTACACACCTGTGTCATGAGGCTACAAAGAATCTGGAAGGGTTCTGACACGGGCTTCCAGATTGTGGAAAGTTATGTGCCCTGTGGAGGGATGTTAATGAAGTAACTAAATGTAATTTCATCATCATAAGTAACTTGCTTATCAAGATGATCAGTGGGAGTTGCATGGGGACATGGTTTGAGGAGCAGTTTCTCAGCAAGTTAAAAACAAAAACAAAAAAACCTAGGAATGGGTCGTGGCTAGTTCAAGAGGCCACAAGGATGGCAGGTGTCATGGCTTAGTTCTAAATCCAAATGAAGGAGTTGGTTCATAAATTTTCAGTAATGTGGCCAGTAAGCAATAGCCACATTGCTTCTGTGGACCTGCCTTTTTTGGTGGGAGGCATGAAAAAGTCTGGGTGACACTAAGTTCTGCAAAGAGCTACTTCAAGTTTGGAAGCTCATCAGAAAGGCCCTAAAGCCAAAAATGAGGAAGGGTTAAATGCTTAGATTCATCCCAGAGGCTTCATCAGCAGTCATAGGAGTCTGGAAGCGTGAGTATTGCCAAATGAGAGAACCAGCAGAGCAGGGAAGGCAGTGGTTAACTGCTAAAGTTCAAAAGGCAGCTTGGAGCTAAATAGGAACATCTAGCCAGTGAACTGCAGTGTGCACAAAACCAGCAGAGCAGCATGAAATATTTGGGAATGTAAGATGGGAATGAGGAAGAAGAGAAAAATGTGAAGAGGAGATAAGATAACGTCTTGTATCATGGGTGGTAGCCCGAGAGAACCAGTGGGTTACTGGCTACTGGGTGATAAAGGAGTAATTAAGAGTGAGGAGAAACTGATGTGGGATTTCTCCCTAGTTTGCTGCTTTGGCCTTTGGGCTAAGGGCAAGCGAGACTCGGGGGGTATCTGAACCGTAAGACCTTCAGACTTGGAGCCTGCGCATAGGATGCCTGCCATGGATTTGGAAGTATCTGAAGCTCCAGGCTGACGGGTCTGGGAGGGAGGATACTTGCCAGTTGTAGTGCCACACAGACTTGAACATCTGAGTTCTGCTCAGCCAATGGAATTCAGAACTGATTTGGCTGATTTGGCCTGATGCACAATTAAAAAAATATATATTTGTTTCTTCTTAGCATGCAGGATGTTGAAGAGGCATAATATTTGGACCATTGATACTGTCTATGGTTAATGACTGATATGTCAGGAGCTGGTGTGGAATTTGCTCTCATATGTTTTTCCTTGTAAGAGTGGGGAGGGTCGCATGTAAGTTCTTCTGAAGCAGAGCTGTTTGAAAAGCAGGGTTTCTAATGCACAGGGAACTTCAGGGGATTTCCCCTCCTTTTGGTCTGAGTGGGCATATGTACACATGCATTTTAACACACCGTAACCTATTTTACTGCACATTAGAGCATCATGGTAAAAACCGTGCTAATGTGTTAATGCACAGTAAAATTAAGCTACTGCGCATGTGCTTTTGCTACTGCTCATTAGGGCAGCCCAATGCATGTTTTGTTAGTACCTCACATTAGAGGTACTAAATTTAATGCTCAGTAGCAAAAGTGCATTAATGAACGTGTAGACCCAGTGAGACCTGAAACTCAAGCTTCAGCTAATGGGAAGCACCCTGGACTCTAGCTGTTCAGTGAAACTGATTCTCCTGTTAGTTTCCCCAGTAACGCCAGCCTTGAGATTGACTTCGTGCAGGGACTTGCATGGCAGAGCTGCCACCTAAGCCTGCCCTGAGCCTGGGGACCCCACAGTTTTCAGCATGCCCTGAGGTTCTGGCCTTGTACGCTGGGATGATAGGCTGTTAATGTGTTGTGGACTGGCCACCCCACGTTCCTGTGGGGATATGTGGCATGTAGGCTGATACTGTTATCTGAGTTTTGGTGTGGCCTAGTTTTCAGCGTTTGAACCAGAAGAGCTCCTCCCTTCTGCAAACATCCTCATTAAAAATATTGCAGTGAAGAGAGGTTGTTTGCAAAGCAGTTGTGGCAGACATGTTACTTGTTCTATAAAACGCAAACTTTATTTTCCTCAGACATTTAAAAGCCACTTCCAGCTCTGTGGCCCAGTGCTCTGGGCCCCTGTTCAGTAACGGGAAATCCGTATCATAAACATCAGCAAACTAGAGTCACTTCAGTCGCACCCTTCCTAGCAGTCCTGAAGGACAAGGGCAAGGAATGGCTTTGCACTGTGCTGGTACAAGTAACAGATGCAGGCTGTGGCTAGGGGCCAATTCCATAATTCCAGTGCCCTTCCACCAGTTGATCTTCACTGACACTGCAGCCTGTGATTTCTGCAGGGCAGTGTGTCACAAGGGAGAGAGGTATTTCTGGGAACCAGTTATACCAGTGCTCCAAGGAGAGCTGGCTTCTTGCTGCTATTGCAGGTGTCGGGGCATTTCATGAAGTCTGCAAATAAATAAAATATATATTAAAAAGAGAGAACCAGCTCAGCTGTCACTTCCAGGAGCTACAGTTCAATAGGAAGAGGCAGCTGGTTACCTTGGGGCTGGAGGTGTCAGTATCGGCTACATATTCAGGAGAGGGAAGAAGCTGGTATGGGGAGAGAGAGAACTGGAACCCCAAGGGGTTGGGTGGGGAGGGGGTGCTTCTACATTACAGACTCAAACAGTTTCCGCTCATTCCCCTTGTATGTGAGCCACTAGTGTTGGTACTGCAGGGATGTAAACAAGCTATTGCCTAGTGATGCAGGTAAGGCAGTTCTGCCCATGAACCTGATCACAGAAATTCTTCCCTGTCCTAGTGAAGGGTTTCTGTGAGGATATCCCTTCCTCATGAGATTCACTTGTGCGCAGTCTACACAGTGGTCAGTTGGAGTAGCGCTCATCCTGATAATCATGCCCATCAGTGTGCCTTGGTTGTGGATAGCACAAAATTGGACTGGTTCTGTTTTGAATTCCATTTTGTGTTTGCATACAGAACAGCAGGCTCTGCTACCTGTGGAATTTCATAGATTTCATAGACATTAGGGCTGGAAGGGACCTCGGAAGATCATCGAGTCCAGCCCCCTGACCAAAGGGCAGGAAGTCAGCTGGGGTCATAGGATCCCAGTAAGATAAGCATCCAGTTTCATCTTGAAGGTGTTCAATGAAGGCGCTTGAACCACCTCCGGTGGCAGGCTGTTCCAGACCTTGGGGGCTCGGACAGTAAAGAAATTCTTCCTTATGTCCAGCCTGAAATGGTCTTGTAGTAGTTTGTGACCATTCGACCTCGTCATCCCTTGGGGCGCTCTGGTGAACAAACGTTCCCCCAGATGCTGGTGGTCACCCCTGATAAACTTGTAGGTGGCCATCAGATCACCCCTGAGCCTGCGCTTTTTCAGGCTAAAGAGCCCCAGGGCTCTCAGCCTGTCATCGTAGGGTCTGCTTCCCTGACCTCTGATCATGCACGTGGATTTTCTCTGGACTCTCTCAAGCTTCTCCACATCCTTTTTGAATTGTGGAGCCCAAAACTGGACACAGTACTCCAGCTGCGGCCTCACTAAGGCCGAGTACAGGGGGAGAATGACGCCTCGGGATTTGCTTGAGAAGCATCTATGGATGCAAGCCAGCGTTTTGGTCGCTTTACTAGCCGCCGCATCGCATTGCAGGCTCATGTTCATCTTGTGGTCAATGACGACCCCCAAGTCTCTTTCTTCCATAGTGCTAGCCAACATAGCTGGGCTATGATGCTCGCCAGCTCCTTGAGTACCCTGGGGTGAAGATTGTCAGGGCCAGCTGACTTGAAGGTATCCAGCTTCTCAAGATGTTCCTTCAGAAAGTCAGCATTAAAGGAGGGCAGGGGATCACCCTCACCCGGACTTCCCGGCCCTGTAGCGGGCATGGGCGTCCCATGGGACTGATGAAAGACCGACGCAAAGTACCTATTTAATAGGTTGGCTTTTTCCTGGGCGTCAGTTGTCAGTTGCCCCATCTGGTTCAGCAGGGATCCAATGTTGCCCCTGCTTTTCCTCCGGCTCCGCACATATCTGAAAAAGGACTTTTTATTGTCCTTGATGCTCAAAGCTAGCTGGAGTTCAGTTGCAGCCTTGGCTTTCCTGGTCTGCTCCCTACAGGACTGGACCAGTGCAGAATAATCCTCTGACACTCTTAATGTGCAGACACTCTTAAGCCTGTGTGGGAGATGCACCATCTGCTTTAGACCCTGCTCTTAAAGCCATCCATAACTTCAACTGGCCCCATTCCAGTTGCTGATCCTATGCAGACTGGGCAAGCACCCATCCTTTGCTATTGCCCTGCTCTTCTCCATTCCCCAAAGAGCCATAGTACTGTGTTTGACTGAGAATGAGATGACAGGACCAGGGCCCCTCATCCTGCTCTAGTACCTGACATAAAAGTGATGAGACATATGGGAAGCTCAAGACTTGGCCTGAAATTCTGTTTCTTTTCCTGATTCTACAAAAGCCTGGCTTCTAATATGTGTACTGCAGCCATGACATGATGCAAACTAACCCTATAACAAATGTATAGTACTATTCCCCTGGCTGCAGGCTCTGGCATACCCACTGCCCTATCCATGGGAGCTGGGCTACATGAGTCCAGCATCCCCTACTCAGGCAGCTAAGCACTGTCTGGTTTGTCAAATGCTGCTGAGGGAAGGATGTGTGCAGGGTATAGGAGGGAATTAACAAATCATGTTGTTCTGGTACTTAGCGGGTGGGGGCAGGACTGGAGAAGCACAGTTCTGTTCTGCATTCAGATGGTTTGTCCTTCAGGTGAAGGCATCTCTGCATATTAAGGTGATAAATGATTCATGGGCCTGACTTTGGGGAAGAAGAGCAACTTTGGGAAGGAGAGCTAGTGATTAGGGGAGGGGGAGGAAACTGGACCCCAGAGTGTATGGGAGTCTTGTGCTGGAGCTCATTGAGCATTTGGTACAGGTTAGCTAAAATTTGTCACACATGAACGCTCTGAAGCTGGTTTATTGAGCCTGATCAGCTGCCAAAAATATGTGGTCTTGCCAACATGCAAATTAAAATAAAATACTTGATGATCACTGGCCTTTTGGTGCTAGGCTACAACAGGGTGTGGAGGCTGACTAATGAAGGAGGGCTCTGAGGAGTGCCAGTTTGTGTGAAAGCTTTAAATTGCCTCTTGTTGTGAGGTGGCCTGTAGGCTGAACTGTTATCATGCAGGTTCTATATGATGTCTGGAAGCAGCAAGGCTTATGCTCAACATAATGTCCTGTGTCTTCAGATTTGGGCTTCACCTCAAACCTTGATGCATACTTTGTCCTCAGTGATAACTGGGAGGGGTGCTGTACTAGAAGAGGTCTGTAGCTAGAACCTAGGGCACTTGAAGTTTTATGAATGATGAGTAAGCCTTGAATGTGCTGGAGAACCTGTGGAAGTCATAGCATTAGTGTGCCTTGTTCCTGTGCTGTTTTGTACAGTTGGCAGCTTGCTGCATACAGCAACCTGTAGATACAGATCGGAGAGAGCATCACATCCCAGGAATAGCAGTCTAAACCCAGTGATTTCCCAGCATTTGACGGAGCTAACTTGGAAGATCTTGGCGCATGCATCAGATAAGAGATGGTGCCAACCTGCTGCACTCAACAAAAACACAGTTGTTTCTAAACTCTTCCTCAGAACAAGGGACAGGATGGACCAGCAATTGTTGGTTCTGGGAAGGTTGGACTTGGTTCTCTGTAACTTCCAACTGATTCAGGTTCTGCTGGAGGTAGCTCCTGTGGGAGCCATTGCCCGGCAGGCAGGCAAAGCCTCTTAAACTCTGCTTAGATCAGCTCAGAACAGCTCCAAGGAGGCATGCAGCTTGGAATGCTGATGGCTGCCTGGAGTCCGTTCTGCAGCTTCTGCCAACAGTGGAGCTGAACTGCTGGGAGCAACACAGGAATATAGTGCACTCCTTCAGCAGGCTGGAGACAAAGTGAGGAGGCATGGTTAGCTTAGTGCTTGTGTCCCAGGAACAGGTTCCTGTCGTTCTGCTCAATTCCAGTCTGTGGTACAGCGGGCTAATGTTTGCCTTGCTCCTAGGAGGAAAATACCCAGAGTCTGCAAGAACAGGCAGTAATACACACTGGAGCATAAAGTGTATTGTTGAGTGAGCTCTGTGGCCAAAGTCCTATGTCAGACAAGATCCAGTCTTGGATGGTCAGTAGCAGTCCTGGTCAGCCTCCTGGTTAGCTGATCTTCAGTGGCTCAGGTAGTGCACTGTACTGCTCTCGGGAGTGGTCCTTTCACTGCTCTGCCACAATGCTGCTGTGTCTAGGTTGGGGCGTGGGGGAGAGGAGAAGGGCCATGAAGCAGCTGTACCTGGATCCTGTTATGTTCTTTAACCTAGTATGTTGGCTGGGCATGGGCACACAGAAGTGGCACGTTCTTATGTTCTTGATGTGTTAGAGGGTAGAGAGGAAAGGAGAAGGTATCCATGGCACTGTACTGAAGCACACGGCTCTGAGCTTGGTTCTGGCAGAGGCAGTCATGGTCATGGAGGTGTGAGCAACCTTTCTCATGTGCGTGCTCTCTAATAGCTGCAGGCATGTTAGTACTTCCCCCCACTGTTTTTTTTCTCTCTGCCTACGGCTTCCACAGTATAAGTGCTGGACAGAAGAATTAAAGTAGATGCTATTACACAAACAGAAGGGGAGGCCTCTGGAGGCAGCTTGCACTGTGCTCTGTGGCTCAGTAAGCTCTTGACGCAAGAGCTAAGCTTGAGATTTAAAGGACTTTGTGCTTCTGGAATCTGAGAATGTGAATTAAATATAAAAATATCTTTAGTCTATCCCCTTAATCTGTGGGCTGGAACAGACTCTCAGTGTCGAAGGTGGCTGGTCACTCCCTTCTGCCTCTAAGTGTTCACTTGGACTTATTTTAAGAGTCACTTTCTCCAGTGTAGGGTAGCGGCCTTCCCAAAATGGACTCGGAAGCAGCAAGTGGGAGTGGTCAGTCAGTACGTGCCCCCAAGCTATGTAGAGGAAATATTTGTGAAACTTCTTTAATGGAGAATTAATGTACCTACAAAGACAAAGCTATGTGGGTATCTCCCAAGAAGCTTTCTGTTGATGTTGCTCCTAAGACTTCCTCATTTCTCTTCAGAAAACTTCTTGTAAAATTCTTTGTTGGGGATATCGACAATGGTCTTTCAGCACTGAACAGAAGCCAGATAATCACAAAGGTGCCACCCTGCTCTGCCTTCTGCCTGACTTCAAACTAACACTACCTCTATCTGCAGTATAGAAGGTTTCTGTCTAGTATGTCCTTTTTTCCAGAAAATGAGGTTTCTATCCCACTCTAAGTCTGAGAACAGTTAAATGCACCTGTCTGTCAGATCTGAAAATGGAAACACCCCACCCCCCCGATGATACAGAAATGATTTGCATTTCAGTTTGACTAGCAGATTTCCTTCTAGTCTTCTGTCTACCAAACGTCTGCTTAGGGTCCTCTACCAGTGCAGTTCTCTCTGGGTTTGTCTGTAGCATTAAGGGTTTTGGACATGATGACCTCTCCCTTGGACGTGCCTCTGGTCTGCATGCATCTAGGTGAGATCTGTTGCAAGGAGGCTGGGAAATGAGGCGAGTTCAACTCTTATACTCTACATAAATTAATCATGGTTTACTAAGTAAACTGTTGGAGCAGAATCCCTCTTGCATATCTGCAGGGAGCGTAATCACTGTCCTGATGCTGGGAGAGCTATGTCGCTCTGAACCAATGACATAAGCTCTAACGAACTCGTGGAGTTAGGCTGTTGGATTGCTTCCTTGGCAACATCGATAGTACAGGGCACTGGGAGACTTCTCTGCTTCCTGCTGTGCTCGGTGCACTTCTTGCTACACCATCTCTGCTCACCAGGAATTTGAAACTCTTCCCTGTGTCTTGTACATGGAGTTTAATATTTCGAGTCCCCATGCATCGCTCCCATCTACCATGTGCTTCGGTGTATTGATTACACAGAGCAGGCTTCATGGGTTGCCTTTGTAAGGGGAGACTTTCTTGTTCAGTTGCATGACATGGGAGCGGCAGTGCAATCCTGAAGGTGATCAGTCTCCTTCCGGTAGTGCGGCATTCCCTAGTGTACTCCATCCAGTGCAAACCCATGGAGTTACCAAAGGCAAACAGAAGTGGAGGCTCAACCAATGGCAACTGCTGCTGAAAAAAACTCAGTGTTGCCCTTGGAAGGGCATCAGATAAGTGCAGCATGAAGTAACTAGTGTCCACATCCACAGCATTTTCCCCTGCTTCAGCAAATAGTACAGCAGGAATTTAGACATTACCCAGCATGATGGGTCAAATCCTGCATGAGGCCCTCCTGGCACCCATAAGACCTCTGCTGTAGATGTAGCCCTTATGTTGCAATACATCACCTCTGTGATGGAGTGACTAGCAGGTTCCTTTGTTTTGGTAGCTTCTGCTACCCATGACAGAGAGCCTTTTTGTCTAAATACATCAAACTGTCATGAGATGCCTGCATCGGAGAAGAAGGACTCCAGGATTATGAAAGCTCTTGTGCTTTTTTTTTTCTGGTAAAATGTCCTGTTCAGAAGATCTGTTGGATCACTGTCTGGACAGCTGTCTTGGGACCCTGTTAAATTCTCTGTTATCACAATGCTGATCTAGGGTTGTAAACCCCCAGCTTCCCTAGGGCTGTGCTGGCTCCCAAGCATGATATTATCAGTCCTTGGCCACCCAGGAATGTGCCCTGAGCAACATGACTCTGCCCAACACCTCTCACCTGAGGATAAGCTCATTGCCAGCTTTCAGCTAATAACCCTAGTGGGACTAATCACACTGCCTCTAGGCTGCATGAAAATCCTTGCACTGGAAGTGGCTGTAGTGCATGCAAGTGGTGTAGATTGCTGGCTCTGGACTAGTTAGTGAAAGTTCCCATGTGGGCATTTGTTCAGTCAGCTCCGTGATAAAGCTGCTAGTGCTGAGGCCTACAGCCTGCCATTATTTTACCTGCTGTTCAGGTTGCCGGTCTTCTGGTTAGAAGCTGGTGAAAAAGCTTGGAATTTGGTTCAGTAAGGTTATAACCCCTTAGAAATGAATGAAGAAGGCCTGGCAGAGTTTGTTGGCTTCAGGTGGACACCTTCCACGTATCCTGTTATTTGTGCTCACAGTGATGGGTTCCATGAGGAGGTGGTCAACTGATTTCTCTCTTTCTTGGCCTGAAACCATGGAGGGCACTATAGAGGGTAAAACGCACCATGAAGGTGCACCCAGAAGTCAGCTTGTATCCCGTATGGGCCACAGAGCTGTGCCATTCTGCACAAGCCTTGGCTTCAGTATGGCCCTGTGGCTGGATCTTCAGGATTATTAGGCAGCTGTCGGTAACTTGCCAGGTCTGCGTCAGAGAGGAGAACTTTTGGTCACTGCTGCATTGTTGGCATGTGAGGAAGTCCAGCCACCACTGACCTCATCTGAACTTCATAGTGATCAGCAACTAAGGCTGCTGGTGAATTGCTATCATCCCCATCTCTGCTCACTGTCAAACCGATTCATGCACGGTGGTACAGTCTCTTTCTTGCCTCTAGATTCAGCACAGATCAACTGACTGGGGTTAAGGGAAGGGAGGAATCCAGCTGATGGAGATGCTTTAGCAGCCTTGGTGTGAAATGCCTCTGGCTAGTTCTGTTGCATCTTCTCCTGCCTGGCATGAGCTCCCCTGCTCCCAGCACACTGTGAAATGAATATGGTTTTGCTCCATCCCAGCCCATCAGTAAAGAAGATGGTTCCTCTGAAGCTGAGGGTGTGCTCACAGTGCTTTCAGGAGACACTTTGACATCCTCTCTCCACAATGTGGAGGCCAAGAAGATGTGATCTGTGGGGGAAGAACAGTTCAGGAACAGTACAG
>NW_005842348.1:949353-962743 GCF_000455745.1 Alligator sinensis | reverse complement strand
CTACATGGTTCCTCAAAAGTAAGGCTGCCTGCAAAGTTCATCTGGCTCGCTGTAGTAAGTAGTTTAGCTTAAACCCCATATTTGAGCTATGGGTACAGACTGGAAATAAGCAATCTAGCTGACTGTGGTTCAAAACAACACTGCAGGCTGTTCAGGTATAAGGGAATCTTTGTAGTTCCCTGTCTGCAACAGACCAGCTCCTGCTCTGGCTTAGAGACAGAATACTTCCTGGAAATGGGGCTTGTATCATTAATGTACTGGAGGCTTGCACTTTGTGGCAGCCCTGTGTGCTGGGGAGTGCTAGCATAGCCCCATATAGCTGGGTTTGGCAGGGCCTCTGTGACTTACTCTGTCTACAATTTGCAGTGAGGCACGGCCTGTACTTTGTACTAGGTGTTGCCATTCATTCCATGCAGCCCGATACCAGGGGCTTGGTACAGAAATCAAGAATCTTATCTGAGTGATCCACATATGGCAGCTGCTGCTGCCTGGGGGGTCTAATCTACATCCTGGTCTTTCCTCCCTTTGCGTTAGACTAGGGTGTTCTCCTCTGTAAACCATTGCACATAAACAGAGGATGTTTACCATGGTGACAGGCATCATGTGGCTCAAGAGCACACAGTGTGCCTTCATTCTCCCCTCTCTGTGGGTTGCAGGGCAAAGCATGAATGCCTGGGCATGTTTCTTGGCTTGGATGCAGTGTTTTGCACGGGATGGCTTTAGCTAAAGCAAGTTGGTTGAATAAAACAACGAGAAGTCAGTCTAAGCATTCAAGATGCAGCCAGTGTGGCGTGGCTGTTTTCTCACTGCTAATGGCATCTTGGCGTTGCGGGGAGAAGGGTCGGTTATGGTCGGCCAGCATCAGGCAGGCAAATCCTTTTTGTCTTGGTCTCAAGCACACTCACTCTGTGGAACAAAGAAATCTGCTAGGGCTAATGGACTGCTGGTGCTTTCAGTGCTTTCCTGCCAAAACCCGCACAGAGCTTAGGCACTGGCTAAGAGGAGCTGGCTTCCTTCCTTCTGACTGTACAAGTTGGAGCCTGATTCCTGTGTCGCTGTTTTGGTTGGATTACGCTATATGGGGATTCTGGCAGTGCTTTGACTGGGTTCAGCATGACCTGAACCAACCCTCCCAGCATCCTTTGATCACAACTGCAAAGAATCCATATTTCCCTCAGTTGCAGGTTGCTCACAAATGCCCATCGGCTTCCTGCAGGATTCCTGGAGCATCCTGTCAGGCACCAAATAGACCCCCGTAGTGAGCAGCGTTCCTGCAGGCCCATCTTTAATGGATGGTCCATTTAGGCTCTTATCCCCTGAATAGGGCAAGGGAAGGGCTGGGAAGAGAAGCATCAAAGGAAAACAGCTAGGCAGACTTGTAGATGTTGGGAGTTGGTATGCTTTGTGATGTGCTTGCCAGAAGTGCCATCTCTCTGTGGGCCTGGCTCCCTGTGGTGGCTACGATTCCCTGGCATTCTTCCTCGGGCGTTAACCAGGTGCCTTGGCCAAACGCCATCTTGCGTTATTGTGCTGTTGGTAGCTGTCCTTTAGTTCCTGTTTGGGCAGTGCTCTCTGCCTCTGTGCTACTGCTGAGACAGCCCCGCAGTTGCCAAGGGGAAAAATGCTTGTGTGTGTGTGAAGCCCGTAAATCTTTCCAGCATTTCCCTCATGGCGGCTGGAGTAGGCAGGTCAAGGATTACAGCACTGTTTCCCAGTGTAGCTAGGGAGGCTGATCTCATGGAGATTGCTGAGCAAAAGAGGAAGAGCCTGTTTATACTAGTCCTGTATCCGGTAAGCTGCTGGTTCCCAGAAGCCCAGGCCTTTGCAACTAAGGGGCTATTCTTCTAGTGTTTGTTTTGCATGGGTGAGTCCTGGAGCACTTTATTGCAGCTTGCTTGTTCCTTCTGTGCAGGGCTCCTCCCTGCTCATAGCTCAGCTACTGTTTGCTGTAAACCAGGTGGGAATGAACCCAGTGTCAAGTGGAGTCAGCCTTATGTCTTTCATTGGTGTAAGCACATGGCTGCAGTTACTTGGTGTCAGCCCTCACTCCTGACTGCACTAGCTAGAGACGGATGTGTACCAGGACAACTAACTTCAGTGTGTTACTAGATGAAAATTACCTGTCCTGGTATAAGCCCTACTTTGGGGGCAGTCTGCAAGTTAGGACAGGCAGTAGAATAAATACTGTATTTTCTTGCGTATAGTATACCAACAAATGAGACATTCCTTTTGGAAAGGCAGAATGAAGGAAAAACTTGTTTTTCCAGAGTCCTGGCTGCAGATTAACTGCATGGAGCAGCTCTCACACCCACAGCAAGCTCGCTGCTCAGCCAGAAGGTGCTATAAATTTGGCAGTAGCTGTGAGGGGGTTAAGTCTTGCTCTGTCACTGAAGAGTGGACTCTGCACCAGCTGTATGCTGGCTAGAGAAAAGGACAGCCCCTGGTAGACATTACAGCATCTCCACACTTCTCTTCCAGTGCAGAAATCAGCCTCTCCACTTAAGACATGCACCCCAATTTTAGAGAACTTTTTTTGGGGGGGGAGGGGGGGGTGCCTGTGATATGTAAGTAAATATGGTAATGATAGACTGGCCTCAGGTAGGATGAGGGGCAAATGAGTACTAGAAACAACTGGTGGCCAGCAAAGCCCACCAGGCAATGTTGAGGTCTGAGGTACTGTGTTGGTGAGATGGTGTGATGGGCAGATGCAACTTACAGTGGATTGAGGTTGGTAATGTGTCCTGACACTTGCTATCAGTTACTGGAGTCCCTGTTGGGGGAGGGAGCAGTGGAAGAGGGAGGGTTGGTGTCCATGGCTTCCACTGACTCTCCTTGCTGTCCTCTAGATGAAAATCTCTTTCAACGAGATGAGCCTGCAGACCATGTTCGAGTACCCCTCTGAGAGCTCCCTGGCAGAGGAAGATGAGGAGGAGGAAGAAGAAGAATTCAGCTCAGAAATGGAGGATGACAAGCCTTCCTCCTTCTTCATTCCACACCCAAACAGCACCTTGCACCCTAACATGCCCAACCCAGGTGAGCTGCTTGATCTGCTGCTGGTCTCTTTCTACTCCAAAGTCATCCTACAGAAGGGCTAGGCAAGGACTGCTGGTACTTGGTTCTATAAAGGGTTTCTGGCAGCGGTTGTTTGATACTGAATCCTCAGCAAGCACTTGGGAGGGATGTTAGCTCGGTCCAAGGCCGATTTAGGAAATGGGCAGTGGGGACAATTTGCTTCGGTGAGCCCCTCCCTGGGCTAAGTGACACGGCCCAGAGGAATGGCTGTAGCTGGTAAAGCATGCAGTCCTGCTGGGACAAGTCGGCCACCGGCTGGGGTCCTGCTCTGTATCTGCATGTGTCCTCTCTTCAGGCTTGTCCAGCTATACACCAAAGCACTCTGTGGAGTTTGGCAAGTGGCAGGAACAGAAATATGAGGATCAGCCTGGTGCAACGGGGACCGTTCCAAAGGAGGTGGATACCCTGGGGAACCAGGTCATGGTGAGTCTTTACAGCAGTGCCTTGCTTATTTCCTTTTCACTCTGCTCTGATCTTCAGGCTAGTGTGGAAATACTGAGACCTGAAATGAGGAGAGTATTTCCATAGTAGAATGCCACACTTGAAGGGAGCAGGGCATCTGCTTGGACCCTGGGGGCTAAGAGAAGCCTCCACTGCAGCCAGCATCCTCCTTTGAGGAGGAGATTAAGGACTTGTCTATACTGCAACAGCAATGAGTCCTGGCACCAGGAGATGGAGGGATAGGACATGCTTTGGCCTCCAATTTAGTAGCCACACTCTGCACCAAAAAGATTGCAGTGTCTTCACCAGGCTCATCCTCAGTGCCTGCTTTCAGGCCCACGAGAGACGGGGATCGAGTGGGTGTAGACTGGCAAGACTAGAGAAACTTCACAAACGTATTTCCAGTTTGAAGTTTACTTGGGCAGGAGGGAGGGGGCATGTGTGAGGTCCCCTTCTAATGCCAGGATGTGCTGCTGCCTGAGTGTGGACATCTCTCCAGACAGCTGCTAGTTTCAGGTTGTCCTCTGTGCACTGCAGGCACATTCAGTATGAATATGGAGGTGCAGTCAGCCCCTGGCAAGGTCCCAGTGCAGCCCTTGCCTTATCAAAGCTCACCTAAACTCTGTGTGGCTTCTGTTCCAACTCCCTTTTCTCTCCCCACAGCTTACCCCAGCAGATAGGAGTTGTCTTTCTGACTTCAGCAGTGAGCCTGCCTTGTATTTCTGATCACCGAACCCTGCAGCCTGCAGCAGCTACAGCTGAGCAGGAAGCTTGGCATGCCATCCATCCTGCTCTCTGAAGGTCCTTGGATGCACTTCCTGGGATGGAGCGTCTCTGAAGTGCTACAGAAATGGGCTTCCAGCTCTGCCTTAACACAAACCCTGAGCTGGATCCTGTGCCTGAGGCACTAATGTTGTTGGACATCTTGGATGTTAGCAATGGATTCTGGGACCAGCCACCTTTTACAGTAGCAGGCAGAACTGTTTGGTTTGTGACCTTCACATGTTCCTTGTTCTAGAACAGCTGTCTGATTAAGTAAGAGCAAATCTGAAGTCTGCCAGGGGCACAGACTGAGGGTGCTCAGCTGAATCCACTGAGCCACTGATAGTGGACTCAAGGAAAGAGAGAGAGTCTCAAAAGCCTCTTGTGGAGGCTCCCATTGAAAAATATATCTGCAGTTTGAGCATTGAGGGATCTCCAGGACCATCTGGTGAATCAGCCTAGAGCTTGGCAGGCCAGGTCCAGGGAAGGTGGCTGTGGTTTGATAACTGCACTATAATGGGGTCCACTTCTTGTGCTCAGGATGGGGGGCTATCTCAGGTCCAAGTTCAAATCCAGGCACACTTTGGGGTCTGACTGGTTTCTGCTCCTGTAAAGCTGATGAATCATTCAGTCAAGGCTGTGTTGGCTGGGAAGGGATTCCCTGGGGTGGGATGCACTAGAGGGGTGAAGGATGAAGGGCGGGGGGTGGAAATAAGTGACTCATCCTCTGTGGCAGATCAGTAGAAGGAAAGCTGGAGGGTCCCCAGATTGATGCTGGTTGCTTCCTCTGGGCAACTGGAGCTGCCTGACTAGGCCTCTCTTTGAAGGAGTTCCAAAGCACTGGCCATAGCTGTAACATGTCCTACCTTTTGTCTCTTGATCTGTCTCCAATCACTATCACTCATGTCATGGTTGTCCCCATTCTGAACACTGCTGTAGCTGGTCTTTATCCTAGAGTCTGATCCAGCTGGCCCAGACTTATCCACTAGCTGCACTCCCTGCCCCATGGCTGCCCTTGAATTGGAGAGCTTGCTTGCTTTGGGTCAGAATACCTGCACCTGGGCTTTCTTGCTTCAATTTCAAGATGCAAAAGGGCCATTTCTCACTCCCTTCTTTAACAGCAACCTAAGCAAGGAATATGCTGTTTTTTCTAGGTTTTTATAATTCTCTTTTGTAATTAATGTAGCCAATACAGAAAGGAATCTGCTAGGTTTTCTCACTGATCATGGATGTTACTAGTACTGTAGACTTGGATCAATACTTCACTCTGGAGAAGACCAATGTTTTGGAATTGTATGTTGCTGCTCATGTGATTTGTACTCCGGGGATTAAACATGTAGCTGAAACAGATGGCCTCTTGGGTGTTGTGAATGGTCGAGATACATCATGGCTGCCTCTAGAGGCTCAACCTGTCATATTTCTGATTAAACCTGATGCATTTGTTCATTTGTCTGAATGTGTCAGTTTTGCTGTGTGTGAACTGAAAATGTTCTGCATCTCCTGCACTTACCTTAATACGAATACAGAAAAAGCAAAAGGAGAGGTTTTCTATACATGACATACTTTATGGAAAGACTTTGGGAGGTATCCAGTGCCCCCTGGCACCAGTGACTGAGGTGGGAGCTGCTGCAAACTTCTTAAAACATGACCCATAAACTCAAATGTTCACTTGACCTGGCTGGAGGGGCCAACCACAGACACGCACCACATCTCTACTCTGCAACTATACTGCTTTGAGCTTTCAAAGCTGATTAAAGTACTCATGTGATCTCCCAGGAGTGGTGTTTGGCTAGTGATTCACGGTACTGGGGAATTACAGCTGATTCAAGATAACTTTGAATGGGAGCCATTAATAGTGTGGCAATTAATCCTCTGTGCTGATGTTTCTGCCAGCACTAAGGAGACATTCCATGAAACAAACCCAGAAGAGTATTTAAGACCCAGTCTGAGGCTTGTATTTATCCCCAGCATGTGTGTGCAAGATAGAGAATGACTGCTAAGACCACCCCCCACCCCTGCATTTAGGGGAAGCAGAACAGGAATTATGATCCATCCCCCACTGGGGTGATGGGCAAAGGTGGAAGATGATCAGTGAATGCAGTCAGAGCTCTTAGAGAACGGAACAAGAAAAACCAAAGGCTTGTGAAATAGGCTTGTTCCTTTGTGATGACAATTGTCATTGACTAATGTGCATGTGAGAGCAGACTGACAGTCTCCATGTCTAGCTATCCATCCCCCAAAGTTTTAGAAAAAAAATCATAGAAAATTAGGGTTGGAAAGGACCTCAGGAAGTCATCTACTTCAACCCCCTGCTCAGAGCAGGACCATCCCCAACTAGATCATCCCAGCCAAAGTTTTATCTAGCCAGGTCTTGAAAACCTCCAAGGATGGAAATTCCACAACCTCTGTGGATAACCTGTTCCAGTGCTTTACTACCCTCCAAGTGAGAAAATTCATCCTAATATCTAACTTAAACTTCCCTTGCTGCAACTTCAGACCATTGTTCTTTGTTTTATCATCTGCCACCAGTGAGAACAGTATAGCTTCATCCTCTTTGGAATCCCCCTTAAGGTAGCTGAAGGCTGCTATTAAATCCCCTCTCGGTCTCCTATTCTCTACACTAAAAAAGCCCAGTTCCCTCAGCCTCTCCTAAGTCATGTCCCCCAGCCCCCTCACCATTGTTGTTGCCCTCCACTGGACTCTCCAATTTGTCTACGTCCTTTCTGTAGTGGGGGGCCCAAAACTGAACGCAGTACTCCAGATGTGACCTCACCAGTGCTGACTAGAGGGGAATAATTACTTCCCTTTACCTACTGGCCACACACCTACCAATGCAGCTCAATATGCTGTTAGCTTTCTTGGCAAAAAGGGCAGACTGATGGCTCGTATTCAAGCTTCTTGTCCACTGTAACCCCCAGGTCTTTTTCTGCAGAGCTGCTGTCCAGCCAGTCAGCCCCCAGGCTGTACCTGCGTATGGGATTGCTCTGTCCTAAGTGCAAGACTTTGCACTTGTTCTTTTTGAACCTCACCAGCTTCCTTTTGGCCCAATCCTCCAATTTGTCTAGGTCTCTGTAAATCCTAGCCCCACTCTCCAGCATATCCACTACTCCCCCCACAAGCTTGATGTCATCTGCAAACTTGCTGAGGGTGCACTCTATGCCATCTTCCAGATTGTAGATGAAGATATTGAACAAAACTGGCCCCAGGACTGATTCCTGGGGCAGTATACTTGATACCGGCTGCCAACTAGACATTGAGCCATTGATTACTACCCTCTGAGCCTGATGTTCCAGCCAGTTTTCTATCCACCTTACAGTCCATTCATCCAACCTATACTTCCTTAGCTTTCCTTTGAGAATATTGTGGGAGACTGTATCAAAAGCCTTACTAAAATCAAGGTATCACATCCACCGGTCTCCCAGCAGAGCCAGTCATTTCATTATAGAAGGCAGTCAGGTTGGTCAGGCATGACTTTCCCCTGGTGAATCCATGCTGACTTCCTAATCACCATTTTGTCCTCCAAGTGCTTAGGAATGGATTCCTTGAGGAGGACCTCCTCCATGATATTTCCAGGGACTGAGATGAGGCTTACTGGTCTATAGTTCCCTGAATCCTCCTTTTTCCCTTTCTTAAATATGGGCACTATGTTTTCCCCTTTTCAGTCATCTGGGACCTCTCCTGATTGCTGTAAGTTTTCAAAGATGATGGCCAGTGGCTCTGCAATCACTTCAGCCCACTCAGCCCCCTTGGGTCCATCCCATCCTGCCCCATGGACTTATACATGTCCATATTTTCTATACAGTCCCTTACCTGTTCTTTCACCATTGAAGGCTGCTCACCTCTTCCCTCAGTGGTGAAGTGGGCTGATGTGATTGCAGAGCCACTGGCCATCATCTTTGAAAACTTACAGCAATCAGGAGAGGTCCCAGATGATTGGAAAGGGGCAAACATAGTGCCCATATTTAAGAAAGGGAAAAAGGAGAATCCAGGGAACTACACACCAGTCAGCCTCATCTCAGTCCCTAGAAAAATCAAGAAGAACCTCAAGGAATCCATTCCTAAGCACTTGGAGGAGAAAATGGTGATTAGGAACAGTCAGCATTCATCAGGGGAAACAACCGGATTACCTTCTGCGATGAGGTGACTGGCTCTGTGGATGTGGGGAGACGGGTGGATGTGATATATCTTGATTTTAGCAAGGTTTTTTGGTACTTTTTCCTACAACATTCTCACAGGCAAGCTAAGGAAGCATAGGTTGGATAAACGGACTGTAAGGGGATAGAAAACTGGCTGGAGCATCAGGCTTGGAGGGTAGTAATCAATGGCTCAATGTCTGGTTGACAGCCAGTATCAAGTGGAGTGCCCGCAGGGGTTGGTCCTGGGGCTGGTTTTGTTCAATGTCTTCATCAATGACCTGGAAGATGGCATAGAGTGCACCCTCAGCAAGTTTGCAGATGACACCAAGCTGGGGGGAGCAGTAGAGACATTGGAGGGTAGGGCTACAATTCAGAGTCAATTAGATTCAGAGTCAATTCAGAGTAGATTTTGTCTCAATATGCAACTTGCATGGACTACTAGCTTTCCCTAGCAGTAGTCTTCACTCCTTATTGGAAAGGGGTGTGTGGTAGTCAAGGGCAAAAGCTCCGTGTACTCTATGCCAAAGCCCAACTCTGCTGCTGGTACCTCTCCTTAGTCCCCTGCCCCTCTCTTCCATCACATATACACACAAGCAACTTGTGCCTCCCACGCTTTTTTCTCTTCTGCCTCTACCCAGCCAGGCAGGCACTTCCATGGAGATAAACCACTCCTGTACAAAGAAGTCCTTTCTATCTGCTCTACTTCTCCCTTGGCAGAGTTGACTACAAACAGCACAAGGACCAGGTTTCTGCACCTTGTTTCCTAATGAGTGCTACTGCACTACACTGGCTCCTGGGAGATGAGCTCTTCTCTACATTGTGTAAGCATATAGGCTTCAAACTGCTCTTGCCAAAATGAAGCATCTGCTTTCTCTCAGAAGGGGAAAGCACTAAATTGCTAAGTTTCCTTTCTCCCTCAGGCTGGGCTGTGCACAGCTGCTGCTTGGCATTCTGGCTGAACTCTAATGGCATTTGCTACTGAGCTTTGCTAAGTGAAGGTCAAATTTTACTTTTCTTCACCTTGTGCCAAGGCCCTTCTGAAAGGAAAACACACTTGTGCAAAATGAAGATTTTACTGGACATTGTTTCCTCTACATATACCAAAATGATAGCAGCTCTTCTCAGTCCAAGAAGAGAGAGAATTTAGGAATGTGTGAGTCCATGTGCTCAGCTCTCTTTTACAACACTGCCTTTTGGCTCTGTGGCTCTGCTCAGATTCCCCGCTTCCTTCTTCAGGACATTTAGCAGTGTCTGGGAACTTTCCAGGATCTAAGGGGGAAAGAAAAAGAAGTTACTTACCTCCTACACAAACTCTCTCATCACAGGCTGCTCTTGAATTAACCATTCAACTGATTTCTTTATAGTCAAGAGGAATTTTCCACCACTGCAGTCTTTAAAACTTCTGGGAAGAGCAAGCTAGTGGTTTGATGCTGGAATTGTTAGGGAAGGGTTATCTGGCCTGTGTTTTGGAGGAAGTCAAATGGAATGATTGCAATGGCCATTTATTAATATTCACAGATGTTAAGGCTGGGAGGGACCATTGTGGCTTCCTACCGGAGAACCTCCCCCTGTGACTCCTGCATTAAACCAGCAACAAGGGGATGAACAGGAGGTTTTTTAGAAAGATGCACAAATCCTTGATTTAAGGATGCCAAGTGACAGAATCTGTCACATCCCATGGTCAGCTGCTAAGTACTCTCACTACTAAAAAAAGTGTACCAGGCTTTTGGATTATTTTCCGCTTTGTCTGCTCCAGTGAAGGGCACTCTGCTAAATCTTTTCCCTAGCCAGATATTTTGTCTCAACTTCTCTCTCACTTTTCTCTTTATTATGAGTTCCTTAGTCTTTTGCAAGCTAGGATTTCCAGAGCTTGGATCATTCTTGTAACTCTCTTCTGATGACTTTCCTGTATGTGGACATTTTTTTCTTGGTACAGAGAAGGCAACACTCAGTAGTTGTCTCATTGATGCTGTACACAAGGGCAATACCATCTCTACCTCAACTCAGCATTCACAGGAACATATGGCTAAGGCTTGCATTAGATCTGTTAGGCACAGCACTGGGCTAGTACACATTCAGCCAGTTCCCACCATGGCCAATAGGGCTGTGCAAAGCTTCGGGTGGTGATTTGATTCAGAGGAGATTCGGCCCGATTCAGTGGCCCAATCACTGAATCTGAATCGAATCAGGGGACCAATTAATATTAAAGGTCTGAATCGATTCAAAGCTCTCCAAATCTCCATGGAAGAGCCCCCACCATGTGGCATAGGGCAGCAGGGATTGCCCCCACCAGCAGGAAGGTGAGTCTGGGGTTTTTCTCATTTTTTTTTCTTCTTAAAGGGCCGG
Source organism: Alligator sinensis (assembly GCF_000455745.1). Taxonomy (NCBI): domain Eukaryota; kingdom Metazoa; phylum Chordata; order Crocodylia; family Alligatoridae; genus Alligator; species Alligator sinensis. The sequence continues at coordinate 951,986 of NW_005842348.1, read as the reverse complement.
AACCAGAGCGAGTAGAGCAGCCACAGGGAAGCTGGGGGGCAGAGGGGGTCAGAGGTTTCGTGCAGAGCCCCCCATGGGGCAGTGGGGAGCAGTGGGGATTGTTTCCCCAATTGGCAGCACCTGCTGAGTCAGGGCTTCTTTTTTTTCAAAATGCCGGGAGCTGGGATGGGCTGGGAGAGCGGACAGGGGATGGGCCTGGGCCATTCAGAGATTTGACAGGAGCCAAATCTCTGAATCAATTTCGGGCAAATCAATTCGGGACAGTGATTCAAATCACCAAATCGAAACACTGTCCCCCGAATTGGCAAAATCCGAAGCGAATGCTGGCCACTTCACACAGGCCTAATGGCCAATAATGCTCTTTCATGGCTTGCCAGTGAGACCTGTTTTTTAATTTCTACATAAATAAACTTGTATTTGGCAGCTGCATGGGTCTAGGACCCCCATGGGATTTTGCAGTGTACTCATCCCTCCGTCCTGCCAGAGTAGCAATACCTGCTTGACCCACTTTCTGCAGACACTATCCTCTTTGCCCCACAACCCACACATCTGGAAAGGGAAATGTCTCCTTGCCCTGCTACCTAGTTTTTTTTCCCAAGCTCCATTCGTTACACTCATACACTAAGTACTAAGGGACTAAAGCACAGTTCACACACAAGCCACAACACGATTGTGCCGTGACAACTGCAGGTGCCATGAGCTTTTCACACCCTTCCAGTCTTCCCATAACTCAAACATGGCAACACTGGAGAAACAATGCAAGGCAGCGCTTCTGCCATGACAACGCTACAGCCTTAAGAGTTCCCCTGGGGACAACACAGAGCTTACCCCTCCCGAACCTCTTTGTCCCTTGTGATCTAGGATAGTGATTCTCTACCTTTTTTGGACAAGGACACATTTGTAAACATCAATGGCCCGGCCCAACCCACTGCCCCCCACCCCCAGTATGTGGGGCATGGGGGCCCCTAAGCAGCCCCTTGGAAGCTGGAACTCTGCCAGCCTGCAAGGGAAAAGCCTCGGTTTTCCATGTTTCTCTCCTCTAAAAGAGAATCCATTTTTTAAGTTTGTTGATCAATTTTTAAAGTTTGTTCGCAACCCTTTTATATAGTCTTGTGACCAACTTTTGGGTCACAACCAACAGGGTGAGAAACACAGATCTAGGACAATCAGCAGCAAATGCTCTCTGAAGCCATAATGCTGCCTTGAGCACAGTGAAGGTCACTACAATCAGTAGTCCTCATCTAAAGAGGGGAAGGCTCAGAGAAGATAAGAGATTAAGAATGGGTAAGCTACTGAGAGTCGTGCCTGGAAGGCCACTGGGAGAGGGGCGAGGCAAACATGGAGAGAAAGACAGACCCCAGCACAAAATCCAACAGCAGTGAAGACAAGTTCAAGTTTCTTCTTCCTCCACTATTTTGATTTCCTTCACAACCCTTATTATTGACCATGATCCATGCTTCTACCCTGGGCTAGACAGAACCGTTAATTCCTGGTAACTGTGGGTCTTCAAGAATTGACTCTCTGCATTCACAGTTGTGAGACAGCACTCCCTGGGGTGAGCTCACAAGATCCTCCTCTAAGCCCTGTCCATTACAAGATGCCCAAGTACCCTTTAGCTGGCTGAGCCATTTGGTGCACAAGGCTAAAGAAGGGATGCACTGCTACTCTTGCTGCTGCCAGCTCTTCTTGACAGTGTGCCGAATTATGGCTATCTACAGCGGGGGTGGCCAACCTACGGCACGAGTACTGCAAGTTGCATGGGCATCCTTTGTGTGGCCTGTGCCGGCGGAGAGGGGTCAGGCAGCACAGCAGTAGATGGAGCAGGGAGCAGATCAGACTGGGATCACAAAGCAGGGAGCTGGCTGAAAGCAGAGGAAGAGACTGGGCACTGGGAGCAAAGGGTAGGGAGCAGAAGGCAGAGCAGCAGATAGGGCAGGGAAAGGGGATCAGTGACACCCGGGGAGGGCACGGGGCTAATCTGCGGCATAAGAAAGGTTGGCCCCGCGCTACTCTAGAGCAGCGGCTCTCCAGGCCGGCCTGTCCTACCCTGCGGCCAAGGGGCCGTGTCTGCTCGCCGCCTGCGCCACCTTGAAAGGGCTCCATGCAGGCAGGGAGCCCCTTCCCTGCCCAGCTCCACTCCCGCCCCAGCCCCCCGCAGCCCGGCCCGTTTCATTTCAGCCAGTTTCTACCGCAGCTGTGATTTTCCCACGGATAGGGGGGCCCCAAAACTATATGCTGCAGCCCCCCCCAGAATATCACGGTGCTTCTCAGCCTTTTTGGTACCAGGCCCCATTTGTAAACATCAGTGGCCCGTCGCGACCCGGCGCCCTCTCCCCAGGCCGGGACCCGGCGTGCGGGGCGGGCTGCAAAGGGAAAGTCCCCAGGTGCCGCTTCTGCAGGAGGAGGCGTGTTTGCAGCCGGCTCAGGGCGGTTTCCCGCGTTCCGCGGGGCCGAGGCGCTACCTTGCCGTAGGCCGCCTCGGTCTCGGCGATGGTGCGCTCGAACTCGTTGCGCGTGGCCATCTTGCGGGCCAGCCCCTCGTTGAGGCGGGCCAGGCGCTCGGTCAGCAGCCGGATGTCGCTCTGCAGCTTGCCCTTCTCCTCCTCCTCGCGCGCGATCTGCCGGCCCAGCTC
>NW_005842348.1:933350-949061 GCF_000455745.1 Alligator sinensis | reverse complement strand
CGCCGGAGCGCAGCCCCGCTCCTTCCCCGCGCCTCGTCTCGGGTGTTTTGTTTTGATCCCCGCCGGGCGGCTGTGGGGCGATGCCCCGGCTCCCAGAGAGGGGCGAGCGGGCCCGCAGGCCTCGAGGGTGCGGGCGCAGTCTCTTGGGGCCTGGGGATGTCTTAGGAAAAGGCCCCTTGCGGCAAGTCACAGCTCCCAGCGTTGACGTTTGTCACGGGATTTCCGCGGGGTTGCGAGGGGGGCGCGTAGCAGGTGCGCGTGCGGTCGTCTCCGACGTGGCCGCTGTTCCGGCCTCCTGCTCGCAGGTACGTAAGGAGGGTGCCCCGCTCCTTGTGCTCTGTAATCACCCTCGAAGTGTGGCGATGCCGCGGAAGGTCTCGCCCTGACGGCCCTGGCGCGGGACGTCCTCGTGTGCTGGCTCAGGCTGGAGAGAGCCTGGCAGTGGCCCGTCACCCGCAGAGGGGATGGAGCGGGGCCCACTCGGGTCACGGCTCCCATGTCAGCTGGGGACGCAGTCGGCATTAATACCACGACAGCAGTCGCCCTTGTGATGTGAACAGCGACCCATTAGGAGTGGGGCTGAGACCTCCGCCTCTCTGCCCAGGGGGGATGCCAGATGCCAGTTAGTTGGTAGCTTTCAGTCCCTGCTATGCCCTACTGTGGACAAGAGCAAAGGGTCGGCTGGTGAGTGGCTCCATCTGTAGACGGCCCCCTGAGTCGGGTTGTCTCTCCAGCCTCAGTCACCCTTCAGGAGTCCCTGCTTTCATTTACCTTGGTGTCTCTCTCTAGGCAGCACCCAGGTCTGGACCAGTGGAACCGCTGAAGGACAGCGACTTGCAGGCCGCTTTGGAAGTGCTGCGGAGCTATGACTTGCACTGTGTCATAGAGGAATGGTTCATTCAAGTTTTACAGACAGATCTTCAGACAAATATAGCTCCTGAATTCTGGAACTGCATTGGCCAGTATGAAAACACAGCTGAGGAGCCCCAGTGCTCCTTACTCCTCCTGGATGCTTTTTGTCTGCTCAAGTGCCGCCTAGACCCTTATCTAAACAGTCTAGATCTTCTGGAAAAATGGACCAAAGCAGGCTTGCTCCTTGGAACGGGTTCCCAGATGCTACGAGAGAAAGTGTACACCATGTTTAAAGCCATCCTCTTCTTCTCCACTACAAAGACCTTCCAGGAGATGATCCAGCAGTTCTACAGCCGCACCTTCAGGATATATATGCAGCAGTGGAAGAAAGGAGAAGATGGAATGAATGAGTGTGAGAGCAGTATGAGTGAAAATGATCAAGAGAGTGATACAGAAGAGGGAGGAGGAGACAGCCAGCAGTGTGCAGGCTGCAACAGTAAAAAAGACCAGTGCTGGTGTCCCACAGCCATGGAGCAATTTCAGCAGCTCAGTGAGATCCTGTATGTATCCTGGAGGGAGGGAGGAAAGGGATTTGTTGGACAGAATCAATATACCATTCAGAAAGTAGACTGTCTACAGGCCTGTCATGGGTATGAAAGTCAGAAAGGTCCATTCTAACCTAGTCTGCTTCTTGCAAGGCATTGTCCAGAAAATCTTGCCCAGTGATTTCTGCATCCAGCCCATAACCTGTGGCTGAGCTACAGCAGATCTTTGACAAACAGGAGAGTGGTCCTGGTAACTGCTGTGAGATTATCACCTCCCTTTAGGCTTCTATTCCCTTTGGGGACAATGATTCTAGGCAAAATATTTTCTTTTCCCCAGATGCTAAAGATCTTGAACCTGCTGTTGTGGTTCAGTGGTTGAATCCTTGTCTGCCACACGAGAGACCTGGATTTGATTCTTGGATGCACCTATAACTACAGCTGTCGAGGCACCGAACGTCCAGACTGTCTGGCCTTTGGATACTGTCTCAATGAGCTACAGGGGGAATAGAAGGTCTGGGTACCCCCCACTTCTCCATACTTGTAGCCAAATGCATTGAAGGTCCTTGTGACCTCTTGCACATACACTGGGATCCAGAAGGGTCCACATTTGCCTACTAAAGATCTTGAAGAAATTGGCCAAATTTCAAAGTACTAAATACTGCACACATACCCCGCGTGTGCAGTGTGGCCTCGTTAATGCTTCTGTTGGGACCTTAATAAGAGGCACTACATAAGGCCTTAACAGGAGTTTAGAAAATCTTTGCTTGTTTTTCCATTAGAAAGCAGTTCTTATCTGCAGTGTGTTAGCTAGAGGATATTACAAGCAACTGGAGAGCTAGTGCGAATATAATCAGGGATACGGGTTTTCCGTTTCCCATGGAAAAACAGAAAAATGCAGGTTCCCCCTTTACCCAAGGAAAACATGGATTTTTCATTTTAATGGAGAAACCCACAGATTTTGCACTTTTGCAAAGAGCTCTCTGCAGGCTGGTAGAGTTCCAGCCTGCAAGGGGCTGGGGGGAGCAGCAGGAGGGTGCTCAGGCAGGGGGTGTCATGTGCATGTATACACACATGGCCACCAGGCAGCCTGGAGAGCTGCTCTGCAGGTATGCAGGTAAGTCTGGTAGCGGTGGGAGGGGTGGGATTGAAGCCCCCATAGGGAGGGGGGGAGTTGGCTGGGGCTGGGGCTGAAGCTGTTGCCCAGCCAGGAGGATGTGTGGGGTGTGTGGCCTGGGGTCAGAATGCGTAGCTTCAGGGTCCCGGCGAGGCCCGTGGGCACTTCGTTCAGGGGGTGGGGCCAGCTCCCCACCACTGTGCGCACTCCTTGCAGGACAGGGGGCACCCATGCCCCCCAGATCTGTGCTCAGGGTGGGGGGTTTGGGCAGGGGCGGGCTGCCTGCTGTGGGCTTGGGTTCCCCTGCCTTCTACCTATAACTACAGGTTCCCCACCCTGCTGCCCTCCCCTGGGACCTCCACAGCCCGGTGGGTGTGACCCAGCATGGCAGGGCAGAGCAGGGCCTCGTGGGGAAGTTCGTTGCTGCTGAGAGCTCCACGCTGCCCTGGCAAGGCATCCCTTGCCCGCATGGCAGCAAAGAGGGGTACAACCCTACACCACTGCCCTCGTTGCTGCCATGCAGGCAGGGGGTGCCTTGCCAGGGCAGCCCAGAGCTTGCAGCAGCAGTGAGCTTCCATGTGTAGCCCTGCTCTTTTTTGCCACACTGGGTCACACCTGCTGGGCTGCGGAGAGCCTGGGGGGGCAGTAGGGTGGGGAGCCCAAGCCTGCAGCAGGCAGCCCATCCCTGCCCCATGCACAGATCAGGGGGCACGAGTGAGCGCAGTGATGGGTAGCTGGCCCCACCCAAGCCCACAGCTGGCAGGGGAGGGGGTGTGCTCCGCTCCACTCCGCTGCAGCAGCTGCCACCTCCTGTGGGTGGCAGCTGGGGCTGTGGAGCTGCTGCAAGGGGCAGAGCGCTGCAGACCTGGACCCCTGGCCTTGTAACCCTGCCAGCTGGGGAGAGTGCAGGAACGAACCATCCCAATGTGCAGTGAGGGGCACCAGCAGGGCTGGGGGAGCTGTGGGGAGGAGTGAGGGGCACTAGCAAGGTCCAGCGGGCTGTGGGTGAGCATTGAGGAGCACCAGCAGGGCTGGGGGGCTGTGGCTTGGGAGTGAGGGGCCTGGACCTGTGTTCTGTGAGGTAAGGGGGCAGAGGGAGCTCTGATTTTCCGTGATAACCCAAAATCAAATACCAAAATTTATAGGTGTTTAGAACTTATTTAATTATAATGATTGAGGCACAGGTAGGCTTCCAAATTCCTTTAAATTATAAATATTATCAAGAAAGCATTGTGTTCAACTGATACCTCTCTCTCTCGCTCTCTCTCTCTCTATTAGTGCCCTTTCATTTTAATCGTGGAGTTTTAATAAGAAATTTTGCGGGTTTTTTATCAGACAATTTGCAGTTTTTTTTATTGGGGAAAACCAGGATCCCTGGATATAAAACAGCAAGCAAAAGTGGATCCTGAACTCTGGAAAGGTTCAGGGATTCCTATTCTGTTTAAAACCTCTGGCTTTTTATTTTTTCTATCAACTTTATACAAGCTCCAGATAGTCCCTTTGCTGAAAATCTAGCCCTCCTCTCTTTACTTGAGGGGTGAGAGCTATCTCTCTAGTTCTCCAATCCATCAGCATGGACTGGAAGCAATGGCTTATGATTTTGTATGTCCTGAAGATTACTCCTAAAGAATAAACCTGTTTATGCTCTTGCTTTGCAGGTGATGTTTGACTCCTAGGTTTTTTTTCCTTCTTGCATAGCTGCAATCTGGGGCCCAATAGTAGTATGTGCTTTGAACACGTAACACAAATAGCCGAAATTCAAATGTACCTGAAATAGTTAAACATTTAGCTCTTTACAATATCAAATGTTAGAAATAAATGAAATGTTTAAAGCTATGACTCCTTACTTCCTCTGCACTGCTTGAAAAATCTTTGAAAAAGCAGTGTGTTTGTAAGTTTTTGGAAAGGAGTTTCTTTCCTGCCTAGATCTTGCAAAATGCTTATGCTCTTTAATTAGTCCTAGCTGATTAATGATTGATGACATAAATTTGGGTCCAGTTGCCCCATTTTTATTTTTGCTTCCTATTGGATGACAATCCTCCCCAAATAGCCATCCTGCTGACTGAGAAAAACCAATTCTCTTCACAGACTAGAAGCCAGGTGATCCAGCTAGAAATGTACACCATGATGGTTGCCCTGAAGTAGACACACAGTTTTACCCTCTTCTAGGTGGGGATCATCTTCCCTTCTTCCCAGGCTCCATTATTAGGCATTTGCTTTGTGCTTTTCTCTGTGTGCTGTAAATGAAACCCCTTCTCTATATCTGCAGCCACAGGCTGAACCTGTTGGAGAGGGTGAGTTCTGATGCTGTGACAACTATCCTGCACAAGATGATTGAGGAGAGGATGGAGCGGAGATGCAGGGGTGAATACGAGCGCTCTTTTCTGAATGAGTTCCAGGAGGTAAGCCCCACACTGACTAGGGGCTGTCACTAAGGCAACATGTGCCCACTTCAGTTGCAAGTTAAAGAGGCTTATTTTCATATCAGCTTATTTGGAAAAGGCCTTGTCTGATCGTCCAGGATCCGCAGTGGCTGGTAGAAGAGATAGCGAAAGCTCTGCATTTCTGTTTAAAGCCAGAAAGCACCATTAGATTATCTAACCCAGGGGTAGGCAGCCCCCAGCACACGTGCCAGTGTGGCTTGTGAAGGAATTTTGCTTGGCATGCACATCTTGGGGTGGATGATAGGGAAGTAGCCAGGGCTGTACTACCACAACAAAGATTGAGCCCCTTGCAGTTCCCTGACGTCCACTCCTGGCACACCAACATCTTATAAGTTGAGGTTGAAACTATTTTTGGCACTCTGCCAAAAACCATTGCTGATCCCTGATCTAACCTGATTCCCTGTGTATTACAGGAAGTAATAATATTTCACTCGGTTTCCCCCATATTAATTAAGAATTCATTCAGGGACAGCCCAGGTTATACAGGGTGATCCCAGCTGCCCCTTCTTTTGTCACTGAATCTAAGGAAAGAATCCAGGAACATGTTGGGATAAAGCATCTTCCCAGGAGCTGGCAATCTTGGATTTGAAGGCAACTAAGGAAGGAGAATCTACCATGTCTTTTGGTGGTTTATTCCAATGGTTGCTCACCCTCATTGCTTAGGTTCCACTCTCAGTCATCATGTCCTGTTATGTTTTTCTCTATGAGAGTAAGGAGCCCTTTAGTATCCATTATCCAACGCCTCAAGAAATGTACTGAAGCAGCCCTGTGGAGTCACTTGGCAATCTGCTCGCTTTGTCAATATAAAGACTGAGTTTTTAAGGCTCTCTTTACAGACATTTTCTCCAGCTCTCAAATAATTTTCATCGGTTTTTTGCACCTTTTCCAGTTTTTCAGCATCTTTTTACAAATGCTGGCCCTATCCCAGTCTGGATGCTGCTTCAGTCCAGTGTCTGTCTCACCGGTGCCATACACAGAAGCGAAATCACCTCGTGGCTTCCCTGGCTGCAAGGATCATGCTAGCCATTTTTGCCAGCAGCTTATGGGGAACTCATGTGGAGTTGTTTATCTATTGTCAGCTCTAAATCCTTTTCTGAGTCACTGCTTTCCAGAACACAGACTCCCTGTTCTGTTGGCAGGACCTGCATTCCTTATTCCTAGATGAATGATCTTGAATTTTCTTGTATTAAAAAGCATGTTGTTTGAATGGGCCTGGCTCTGCATGACTGCTGTGGCCTTCTCATTACCACCCCTCCAATCTTTGCATAATCTGCAAATATTATCAGCATTGATTTGTTATTATAATTTGCTTACAAATAATTGATGAAAATGTTTTATAGCACCAGGTTGAGGTACCAGCCTTTTTGAACCTCACTAGAAGGACCTTTTTTCAATGGTGATTCCCAAATGACAATAACTCAGTGCTATCTGTCGGTGACTCGGTTCTTACAACATGTAACATGCACTTTATTTAAAGGTATCTGCCTAGGTGCAGTATCAACCAAGCCTGTAATCTTACCAAAAAAAATGAAATATAATGTGTTGGATGGGAGATGTTTTCCCTAAAACCACGATGATTGGCGTTAATTACATTCTTATCCTCTTTATTTTCTGTCTCTTGTAGTGGATTGAGAAGGTGATTGGCTGGCTCAGCAGAGTGTTCCTCCAGGACAACCCCGTGGCCCACCCTGACCTGGAGGCCAGCAGTACCCTGAAGCGCTGGCGGTGCCATGTCCAGAGGTTCTTCTACCGTATCTATGCCAGCATGCGTATTGAAGAGCTCTTCAGCATTATCCGAGGTAATGGTGATCTCTGCCCATATCATGCTAGCTTGCTCTCCCCTTGTTTACCAGCCCATGCCTTCCCCTTGGTTGTGCAGGCCCCACTTACCCCTCCCTGGAATGCACAAGGTGCTGTCCATGATGCCATGTCTTCCACTCCTCTTCTTTATGCAGTCTGGCACCTTTCTGATTGCTTATTTGCCTGTAGATTTTCCAGAGTCAAAGCCAGCTGTGGAGGATCTCAAGTTCTGCTTGGAAAGGACCAATCAGAGGCAGCAGCTGCTCAGTTCCCTGAAAAGTGCTCTGGAAATGCGACTTCTTCACCCAGGTAGGTATTTCCACCTCATATGAGTCTCTGTGAAGGGACTGTGACGGGGCTTTGTACAAGTGAGTAGGGATCTTCTGCAGAGCAGCTCTGGCACTGTGCAGAGGAGCATGACAATGTGAGAGTGGGGCAGCATGCTGTCAGATCCCTGCTATGCTATGTTCTTCCTGGTGCTCAGTGCTGTGTTGTGGGTGTTTCTTGTCCCAACATTGAGCCCAAGCATCTCTGCTTAGACTTCAGGAAGGCCTTCGATATGGTATCCCACCCCATACTGGTGAACAAGTTAAGAGGCTGTGACTTGGATGACTACACAGTCCGGTGGGTGGCGAATTGGCTGGAGGGTCACACCCAGAGAGTCGTGGTGGATGGGTCAGTTTCGACCTGGAAGGGTGTGGGCAGTGGGGTCCCGCAGGGCTTGGTCTTTGGACCGATACTCTAATGTCTTCATCAGTGACTTGGACGAGGGAGTGAAATGTACTCTGTCCAAGTTTGCAGATGACACAAAGCTATGGGGAGAAGTGGACACGCCGGAGGGCAGGGAACAGCTGCAAGCAGACCTGGACAGGTTGGACAAGTGGGCAGAAAACAACAGAATGCAGTTCAACAAGGAGAAATGCAAAGTGTTGCACCTAGGGAGGAAAAATGTCCAGCACACCTACAGCCTAGGGAGTGACCTGCTGGGTGGCACGGAAGTGGAAAGGGATCTTGGAGTCCTAGTGGACTCCAAGATGAACATGAGTCGGCAGTGGGACGAAGCCATCAGAAAAGCTAATGGCCCTTTATCGTGCATCAGCAGATGCATGACGAATAGATCCAAGGAGGTGATACTTCCCCTCTATCGGGCGCTGGTCAGACCGCAGTTGGAGTACTGCGGGCAATTCTGGGCGCCGCACTTCAAGAGGGATGCGGATAACCTGGAGAGAGTCCAGAGAAGGGCCACTCGTATGGTTAAGGGCCTGCAGACCAAGCCCTATGAAGAGAGACTAGAGAAACTGGACCTTTTCAGCCTCCGCAAGAGAAGGTTGAGAGGTGACCTTGTGGCTGCCTATAAGTTCATCACGGGGGCACAGAAGGGGATTGGTGAGTTTTTATTCTCCAAGGCGCCCCTGGGGGTTACAAGAAATAATGGTCACAAGCTAGCAGAGAGCAGATTTAGATTGGACATTAGGAAGAACTTCTTCACAGTTCGAGTGGCCAAGGTCTGGAACGGGCTCCCAAGGGAGGGGGTGCTCTCCCCTACCCTGGGGGGCTTCAAGAGGAGGTTAGATAAGCATCTAGCTGGGGTCATCTAGACCCAGCACGCTTTCCTGCCTATGCAGGGGGTCGGACTTGATCTATTGAGGTCCCTTCCGACCCTAACATCTATGAATCTATGCTTCTTACATATACTCTGCACTATGGTAAGGAATTGGAGCTAGAAGGGTGGCCCAGCTCCAGCCCAACTGTGCTTGTCTGAGTGAGGACCTCTCCAAAATGATGCGTGGCTTGAGCCCACAGGTCTCTCTTGCTTCAGGTAATGGAGAGAGATCCCCAAGCAGCCTCACCAATGTATTTTTCACGTGTGAAATGTGCCTGCGTATGGATGGGCAAGGTATATTCAGGTCCAGTCTGGCTGATACACTCCACTCCCGCAGTGTGGATAAGCCCTGGGAGACTCCTTTTGGGCCCTTTTTACATCCAAGTATTTGTCCTCTTCTCTGAGATTCTACCTGCCCTTCCCTTTTTGCTCCAGGGGTCAACACCTCGGACATCATTACTCTCTACATCTCGGCCATCAAGGCATTGAGGGAGCTGGACCCTTCCATGGTTATTCTGGAGGTGGCCTGTGAGCCTATCAGGAAGTACCTGAGGTAAGGAGCTCTGAGGTGGCTCTGCCATGTTTACTTCCTCTCCCATCCATCCTGCTCACGATTTATTTTCTGCTTTCGGACAGGACCAGGGAGGACACAGTACGGCAGATTGTGGCAGGTCTCACAGGTGATGCTGAAGGATCTGGTGACTTAGCAAACGAGCTCTCCAAAGCTGACCCAGTGACACTGGAAAATGGCCAGGAGAGTGATGATGACATCTCAGAGCCAGAAGATTGGGTGCCTGATCCAGTTGATGCAGACCCAGGTTAGACATGAGGATCAGGAAGCCCTAGCTGCAAGCATCCTTCCACAAATGTCCCACTACCTGTTATTTCCCCTTTGGGATGCTCTGTGAGTGCTGGTAGTCCCCAGCCCTAAATGAGCCAGAGCTTGAGATGAGACAGTTGGGCATCTCCCAGTTGCCAGGGATGAGACCATTGGGCATCTCCCTCACAGTGTGCTCTGACATGTCTTGTTAGGGAAGTCAAGCTCCAAACGCCGCTCCTCAGACATTATCAGCCTGCTGGTGAGCATCTATGGCAGCAAAGACCTGTTCATCAATGAATATCGCACATTGCTTGCTGACCGGCTGCTGCACCAATTCAACTACAGCGCGGAAAGGTGAGGCCAGCCCAAGCCCTTAGGCTGTGTAGAGGAAGTCCCTTGGCAAGGCTTTGCCTTGGGCCCAGACAGTCCTAGAAAGGGTTTGCCTTGTTCGGTGTCCTCTGCATCTCTGTGCTCACAGCCTGAGATCCACATGCCAACCCCTTTGGCCCATTGCTATGGACTTGGGCACTCTCTGGGGAGAATGAAGTCAAATAGCTCCTGGCTTCATGTGGCATGGGCCAGGAAGGTAGCAGGGGCCATCAAAGGCAGGGGACCTGGTTCTTTGGGCTTGGGTAATTCAAAGGGATTTGGGGTAATTTGAGCCACAGAGCTGAATTAGGAATCTTACAGACCTGGCTTGTGCTGTGGGGCTCTGAGGCAGTCGGCAGACAGCAGCGTGTCACTAAGTGTAGAAACAGTGGAAGAACGTAGGCCTCTACTAGCCAAGTAGCTTTGCAGTTCCCCAGGTACCCCCTGGGCTCAGTCATGCCTGTTCTGGTGGTACTGACAACCTCCAGGTTGCTTCGTGTGGGAAAACAGCCTGTGACAGGAACTAGGGTGCAGGATTGGGGAGTCATGAGACCCATCTCTGTTTCTAACTTACTTGCTGACCACAAGCCAGATGATGGTTTTCCATATCTGACATGGGGCTAATTAAACCTGCCCCTTTCTGGGTAGTTTGGCATGAGTGGTTGGCAAGGACACTGGGGGCTACTCTTGGCTTAGCAGGGGGAGTGGATGGAGAAGTTGGGCAAACTGCTATCCCACCTGGAAGTGGTGCAAATGGCTGACACGGCTCCAGCACTGCCTGGCCAGGAGAGTGCAGGAGATGCATCTGGATCCCTTCTCCCTGGGATCCTGTAGTTTCCCTTGGGGAGTGGAGACTGCAGGGCAGCATGCTCAAGTAAGTGCGCCTCCAGGGCTGCTGCCATCCCTACTTTGCTCTGCTAGGATGGAAGGGCTGCCCCTTGCCAGGATTTGTATCCTATCCTCTGTCTCTTGGCATTAGGGAAATTCGCAATGTGGAGCTGCTGAAGCTGCGATTTGGAGAAGCCCAGATGCACTATTGTGAGGTCATGTTAAAGGTAGGCTCTTGGTTTTCCAGCCCCAGTGGTTTGGGCGTGCCAGAGAGATTGGAGCTTTGGTGGGAGGGGACAGAAGAGCCTGCAGGGCTGTGGGAAAGGGGCCTTTTGAGGGTAGTCAAAAGCTAGCATAACCATGCTCAAAATCCTTCCCTGTTCTGAATCCTGTGGGTTGGCCAGTTGATCTGAGGTAGGGCTGCCTTGGCTCTGGAGCTGTTGTCCTCACAGCTGTCTGGCCAGCTCTGCCTGCCACTGGGCTGAGCTCCTTCTGGAGCAGGAACTGCATCCCCAGAAGTCTCTATGAAGACCATGAGCAACAGTGCTTTGGGCTCTGCCTCAGGGTATCTAGGGCAGGTGATAGACACTACCAGGTTGGATCCAGGGCCCTCTGGGAGTGGATTGCCTTGCCTGTTTCCAGTCTTCCTGATCAGCTGTTTCCCGAGCACTTCTGGTCCCCTAATTGCTCGACATTTCAGCCAGAGCCACCCCCTTCTCCCTGCTCAGCAGTCTGATGGTCTGATGCATGGGTGTACAGGTTGGGCCTGTAGGCCTTTCCTGTCCTGCCTTCTACCTAGGGCAGGAGAAGCCATGTAGGGGCCTTTCCTCAGGCTGATCAGTGTCACACCTGGGTCCCAGCACAAGAGATTCTCCTGATTTCTGACCCCCTCTGCTAGATGGAACCTAGTCTCCCTTTGCATGTCTCTAGGCACAGAGCCATCTCAGCTTCTCTTTTGTTGCTGGTGTTCTCAGATCCTTTCTCAACATCACTCTGGCTCTCCTTTTGGGTGTTTGGTGATGACTAGAGGTTGTAGCCTCTCTAATTTCCTCATCTTCCCCTGCAAACTGTTGTCATGACCCCTTCTGCAGCTTGAGCCTGTTCTCCTTTGGGATGTGCCCTGGGAGCTCTCCAGCCCTGAAGGGGGTTGGTATTGGTCCTGCTCCAGGGGCTTGCCTGGGAGAAGAGCAGGCACTTCACACTGGATGCCATATCCTGCCTCTCTTGCTAGGATATGGCTGACTCACGACGCATTAATACCAACATCCGTGATGAGGAGGAGAAGCTCCCAGAGGAGGAGAAACCCCCGTTCAGTCTTGTTGCTGTTATCCTGTCCAGCGAGTTTTGGCCCCCACTGAAAGAGGAGAAGCTGGAGCTCCCAGACCAGGTTAAGGAAGCTATGGATGCCTACTCCAAGAAGTATGAGAAACTGAAGGTGAGGTATCTCTGGCGTCCATCTCGTAAGGGTGGGGGTAGGGGCCTCCTTGGAATTGGCATGGAATCAACTGTAGCCAGCAGAGGAAGTGAAAAGCAGTGAAACATGGGGGCTCCCCCTGCCCCACTCCCTCCCCACAACTCCTGCCTTGGGAGAGCCCCATTTGCTGTACTCTAGCAAGGGCTTGTAGAGTCAGGGAGCAGGAGGGAGAATTGGTGCCCGGACAGCAGGAGAGAGACTTCCTGTTGCTGCCAGACCCATGATCTCAGCCCTCCCAAGGTACTCTAGCTTCCTGTCTGGTTGCAGTCATACCCCTTCATCCCTTCCAATTTACATCCTCTCATTGACTCTTAGACTTTGCTCCTCATTTTTGCCTGGTTGTGCTCCTTTGCAGCATGCTTCAGTGGCAGAGGACACCTCTGTCCCTGCCTTTTGGCTAAACCATGCCTGGAGGTTGAAGCTCCAGAAGGCTTTTTCCCTCACCAGTGAGAGGTTCATGTCAGAGTGGGGCAGGCAGCATGGATTTCCTGGCCTGGTCTACTCTGTGTGGGAGAGGGGTAGATGTTAGTAAGATAGTGAGCTAATTTGCAGGACACCTGGCTGAGGCCTGTTTAGCCAGAGGGGTGATTTGATACATGTTTGGTTAACCTGAGGCAGTTCTGGATGCTTCCATATTGGTTTCACCCTGGCTTGCAGCCAGGTAGCTTATGTCAATAAATGTGCAGGTGCAAGCCAGGCCAGTAGAACCAGTTTGAAAGTCCTCACACTCAGACGCTTCAGCAGACCAACCAAAGTAATCAAGGGCAAACTAGTACAAGGTCTCTGCTGGCAAGCACAGGTGGTTCCCAAATGTTAACCTTAACCTAGGATCCTCAGCAAATTATAAACCTGGCATCTCTTAAAATCAGTGCCCTCTGCCTTGCTGTCTGAGTCTCCTCATCTGTCTGGGACCGGGGATTACCATGTCCTTTCCTAATCCTGAGGGTTTCCAGGACTCTGTCAGGCCAAGCAGCCCATGTCTGTGTCCCACCTTTTCCCCTGGAAGACATCTATTCATAGATATGGGCACAAAGTGTGGGACACCAGTTAATCTTTTCACCTCCATGACATTGGGTAGGGAGGGAATACCAGAAGCTTCCATTTAATCATTTAAGCTGCTGACCCAGTGAGCAGAGGGCTCTTATCTTTTGTGGGTGACACCTGATCCTACCTCTGCATTTAGAGGCTGCTTCTCTCCTGAGGTAACCCTGCTCCAGACTGAATATTGCTCCTAGGGAAAAAGGAGTCTTTTCACTTTTCCCCATCACCCTCTACCCCCATTTGCCTACAAAGCTTCCTTCCTAGATTGGCCTTACTGCATAGGAGGAGGGTGGTTCTGGGCAACCTGTTATGATGGTGGGACAGTAGCCCTGCAGCTGGGGTTAGGCTGTGTCAGATGGGGACATAAGTGCCAACTCCATGGTTGCTTTGGGGCTCAGCACCCATGGAGCCACACTTGCAGATGTTTAAAAAAAAACACCAAAAAATACTTTACCAGAAGAAGCAGCATATGACTTCAGCCCAGCTCTACAGCATCTGTAAAGACTGGGCACTTCAGTGGGGCTTTTTGGTGCTGTTGGCTAAAACTGATTCAATCAGCTATTAGATAAAAGTGCCAAAAAAGCCCCACTAAAGTGCCTGATCTTTACAGATGCTGCAGAGCCAGAAGTAGCACGCTGGCTCTTCCAGGCATGCATGGAGCTCAGCATGGGAACAGCTGACTTAAAAGTAATGTGCCATTTTTTTGTTTTGTTTTGTTTTGTTTTTTACATCTGCAAGCACCTACTAGCAAAAAAAAAAAAAAAGAAAAAAAGTTAGCACCTATGGGTGGGGCAGTGCCTGGGACCTGGGTGATGGCTTGTGTCTGGGGAAAATGGTGTGTATTGTGGGGGTTGAGTACAGTGCTGGCCATCAAGAGTGACTGTTCCAGCTGTGAGTGGGGGTGGCATTTGGGGTGGGGTCTGTCAGGTGAAGGCCCTGCCCTGTATATGGGGTGTAAGCACCTGCCTCTCTCTTTTCAGGCCATGAGGACTCTGAACTGGAAATATCACCTGGGCCTGGTGAACTTGGATGTGGAGCTGGCAGACCGCACACTCTCCCTCTCTGTCACTCCTGTGCATGCTGCCATCATCCTGCACTTCCAGACCAAGAGTGAGTGGGACCATGCAGCCCAGCTGGATGTTGCTCTTGCCTGCTGGCTTTTCGTTGTTCTTGGCATGACTAGCTGTCTCCTTCCATTTCTGGTATACAGCCATTCAATAGCCCTGGGAAGCCCCTCTCTCATTCAGTCCCAACCTTTTTCCCCCTTCCCTGCTTGTTCCCACCACTAGCTCCCATTCAGGTCTATCTTGAGATCAAAATGATCTTACAGGAGTTCCTCAGAGTAGCCCATTCTATGTCTTGTTTCTGAAGCGGCAGATGCTTGGACGCTTGGCACTTACTGGCACATGATACAGGAGGTAATTCATTGCAACTGCTGAGTTGGCAGGGGCAAAAGAAAAATCCTTTTCTTGCCTCACCCAATAGCTCAAGGAACTCATCAGTAAATAATGACCTAGAAGCCAGTGGCTAAGCAGGCTCAGGAAGGGTCTGGCTGATTATATAAGAGGAACATTCAGGGTTCATTAGATGGGCTAGAAGAGAAGGGCGCTAGAACCTTTGTACCCAAGTCCCAAAGCTACCCCTCACTTGCAGGTTCACTCCCAGCATGGGGGAGTCTTGTCTTTCCTCCAACAGAAGCTGATCTTAGAGGTAGGACACTGGATAAGGTGAAGCATAGGTATGAACCCGATTATCCCTGAGCTATTAGTGTGGAGGTTCAGTAAGAAGAGCCAGCACACAGGCTGTATCATTACTGGCTGGACTGGTCTGGACATGGGTTGTGCTGAGGGTCCAGCCGCTACACCAAGACCTGACTGTGCCTCCCCGGGTGGGTTTTTTTATGTGGGATCTTACAGGTACATGGACACTGACAGAGCTGAGTGAAGTGCTCAAAGTGCCTGTGATGTCGCTCAGGCGTAAGATGACACTGTGGCTGCAGCAGGGTGTTCTCCGTGAGGAACCACAGGGTACATTCACAGTGATCGAGGAGGAGCAGAAGGATCAGGCAGAGAAGGTTGTTCTGATAGACAGTGACGAAGAGGGTGACTCTGCCATGGCTTCTCAGGCTGACCAGAAAGAGGAAGAGCTGCAGGTACTTACCATGTGCTTTGGGTGCCTATGGAACAGCAAGGAGAGTTGGGCAAAAAAACAGCAGTTCTGGCTTGGCAGGTAGACAAGGAAGCAACCTTTAGTTTTAGGGTTGGTTTATGTTTTTTGTTTTTTTTGAACCTGCTCTGAATTGTAGAAGGGACATTGAAAAAAGTCATTTGGAGTTGGACAAAATAAATAGCTTGATTTGGGGGTATTTTCAGTAGACACGGAGGGCTTTGCCAGGGGCCTGAGGTGCCATTCATGAGGCAAGCAGTTGCGACACTCCCCCTCTTCACCCAGGAGCCCAGCAGGACAGACCCTTGTCTAGGATATGGAAGAGCTGAGTTCCCATCTTGGCTGTGGCTGATTCCAAGGAGGGCCTTGAGCTGAAATCTCCCCTGTCCTGGAAGAATACCTGAATCCAGGCAGTAAAACCCTCTGAAAGGGTAATATCTCCATCTCCCTGGGTGATGTTTCTACCATTGGACTGGAACCACTGCCTTCTTCCTCTCAGAAGAGTGCCCCACCTGTAGCCTTGCAGAGTTGTCCTTGCGAGCTGTGCTCATCCCCACAAACAGTTTGAGCATTTTTTAGTTGTTCTTTTTGTTTGGCTAAAGGTGGTTTCTGAATTTGAACTGAATTTACAAACTCATCAGGGGGACCAGCAGGA
>NW_005842348.1:905087-933319 GCF_000455745.1 Alligator sinensis | reverse complement strand
TTGGGGGAGGCTCCCTTCCCCCGGACACCACCTGGGGTTACTAGGAATAACGGCCACAAATTGTTAGAAGGTTCAGGCTGGACATCAGGAGACATTACTTTACAGTTAGGGCTGCCAGGCTCTGGAATGGGCTTCCAAGTGAGATGGTACTCTCTCCTACCCTGGGGGTCTTCAAGAGGAGGCTGGACAGAGATTTGTCTGGGGTGATATGACCCCGGCACCCATTCCTGCCAGGGCAGGAGGTTGGACCTGATGATCTGTTTAGGTCCCTTCCCACCCTAAGCACTTTGATGCTATGAATTTACAGGTTATTCAGGGTTGACTGATACTGCCTTTTTTGGCAAATGCCTTCTCTGAATGTGGCTATTCTCTTCTAATCACTGAGTTAGTAACACAACCAGCCAAGGGCAGATGGGGACTGGTAAAGCATGTAGCGCTGCAGTGCAGTGTGAAGGAGTTTAGCCATAGGGAGTTGTTAATGCACTACATGGCAGAGCCTGCCCTCCAGCCTGTCCCCAATGCCCAGTGGTCCTGTTAGGCATCCAGTGTGCAGAGGCTGGGTGTGTACACCTCAGCTGACACTGACAGAGCCCCTTGGGGTTCTATCTCAGTCTTTGGTACTCCCAAAGTTTCCCTTTGTTTTTTGTAAGAATGTGGCTGCTAGGGGTCAGGGGAGGGGCTGGAATTTAACCATGCCTTTGTGTGTCCCCCTGCAGCTGTTCTGGACATATATCCAAGCAATGCTGACTAACCTGGAGAGCCTGTCTTTGGAGCGGATTCACAGCATGCTGAAGATGTTTGTGATGACGGGCCCAGTGGTGACAGAGATTGACATCCAGGAACTGCAGGGCTTCCTCCAAAAGAAAGTCCGGGACCAGCAGCTAATCTATTCTGGGGGTGTCTATCGCCTGCCCAAGAACTGCAGCTAAAGAAGGAGCACTCCCTGATCCCTTGGCACTGCTTCCTTCCTGCCTGCATTCAGCTCTTCAGTCATACTTCCTTCAGGTGGCATCTGCCAGCCCTGATAAACATAGTCCCCATCTCATCACTAGGAAATCATGATGGTTCTGGAGTGCATCTTCTCTCCATTGTCTTCCCATTCCCACATGGAGATAGCCCCATAGCTCTCTGAGCTGTAGAACAGAGCACCCTGGAGAGCATGGTGGTGCTGCAGCAAGCAGAGGGCTGGTCCTGGTAAAGTTTTGGGTCTTGCATGTCCATGCGCATTTTGCTGGTCAATAAAAACACCAGCCTTGTTTCTCAGGCTGAATTGATTTCCTTTCTTTTCCATCTACTGTCCTCAGCAGAGCACTCTGGGATCAACTCTTCCTAGTTTGAAATATCAGCGAGGGCCTAGATTCCAGTGTCTACAGGCAGGGCAAGGTGCCCTTTCAGGACCTCCACACAGCCTGTACTAACAAGCAGAGATGCTGGAGCTCTGTTCAGGGAGGAGGCTCCTGGCTGCAAGTACTAGTCAGGTCCCTGCAGCATGGACAAAACAGTCTTTTGCAGATGGCCAGAGGTAGAGGATTCTTTATGCTATACTCACCTTGGTAAAAGTACAGGAAAAGCCATAGGCCCTGCTCACCCCTGTACAGGCCTCTCTCAGATGTGGAGCTGACCATTCAGAGGGATATGGCCTTTTCAGTCTCCACCAGCTGTTGAACCTCAAGGCCAGGCTCAAGGGCCAGGCAATAATGAGCCAGACTAATCTCTGTAGGCCTAGCAGTGCTGATCCTTTAGGGGGAGAAGCAAACCTCAAGCCGTTAAAATAGCTGCTTGGAATCCTGCACAGTGTGCATGGATCCCACTGCAGGTGTGTGCAAGCCTGTAAGATTGCAGTCTTTGAAGGGGTTGTCCACTGGGCTGCACCTGAGCCAGGCATGTCCTCATGCCCCTCATTCAAGAACAAAAATTGGGACAGGTGCATCTGGCAGGGGAAATGCCATGACCACTAAGGTGATTTTCCTAGTTACAGGGGAAAGCCACTTCCTTGGCAGGGGGTAGTACCTGAAGTAAGGCATAGTTAGCCTCCCACTTTCACTTCCAGTGGGAAGGTCTCGGCTTTATGCCCACTTTATGGAAATGCGAGACTCCTTCCTAGTTTGCTCCTGCGGCCATACAGCTGAGGGCAAGTGAAACCCGGGGGTGTCTGAACCCCAAGCCTCCAGGCTTGGGTCTGCACATAAGACACATGCCAAAGGATTTGGAAGCATCTGAAGCCCCAGGTGTGGGTAGAAAATGTTTACCAGTAGTATGGTCACTAATGGTTCTTGAATGACTCACGGATTTGGCATTGATTTGGCTGATTTGACTTGGAACATGACAAATTTTCCTTAAAATAAATAAGTCACTTCACTCCTAACTACCCATGACAGACTGATGGAATGATGTCTGCCTGCTGCCCCCTAGTGGAAACGTCTTGCAAGTTCCTCATGTATTTATTCAGATTTGTCACAACAAATCTTTTTTATTTTAATTTTTTTGCAAAATCAGACACCCACACCTAGCCACACACTATCCTGAGTGCTTTAACTTTAAAATGGTGATTTTCAGCCCTCTCTTAACACAGTGTCCACCTTGCAACATCTTGCAACTCTCTGTAGCTGAACTTCTTCATCTCCAGGAAAGATATCCCCGCTTCTACCTGTGCTTCCTCAGGTACCATTGTCCTCAAAGAACTGTTGCTAAAAACGTTTTTATACGCAGTTGTGGATGCACCTTGCTTAGACACTAAATCCATTACCACTGCAGTAACTCTGGGAAGGGCATTATGGCTCCAGGTCTCTGATGTTCTTCAAGGAAATGCAGAATACATTAAGAAGACTTGCCTGCCAAGGTACTGGGTCTCTCAGCATGTGCACCAGTGATTTGGCATGCTCCTTTAAGGGTACCAGGGCTGCTGTTTTCTAGGTATTTTATACCATAGTTTCACAGTGTAAGCTCTTCTGGTTAACAGCAGGGGAGCTCTTAGCCCTTGTCTTGCTGGCACCATCTGGGGTGCAAATTTCCAAATACTTTGCATCTCCATTTTGCCACTTGTGTATGCTTCTGCTGAGTACTGTGCACCAGTGTGGGGCTGGAGCGCACACATTAAGTTAGTGGAGTACAGCCTTAAAACAGCATCCTGAGGACTATTACCAGATGCCTTATGCTAACCCAAGTTGACTGCTTACCAGTCTTCTCAGGCATCCCTTCTGGTCATTGGCTCATCCATACTTGTATAAGACATAGCCATGGCTGGCTAAGCCAGACTTTTAAACAGAAGGCCAAAAGAGCAATAGAAATAAAAAGAAGGAAGCTGTGGAAGGAAAAGAATATTCAAGGGCTGGAGTGACAACAGGAACATGAATCTCACAGTTCGGTGGTTGTGTGGGCTAACCTACAGGCAGTGTCACCTAATAGAGACATCTTTGGATCAGGATGATGAAGGGCCGCTGATGTTATGGTGAGTCCTAAAGTCCATGTGCTGGGGAGGCACTGGCAGTTAGGATGGTAAATTGGTTCCTTCCAATCCACCCATCCTAGCATCAGTGTCACTTTATACTTCCATTTGCCAGCCTTGCCAAATGAAGGTGCCCTGCACATTTGTATTCTGTACTTGTGAAGGAGTTGTGGTCCAAGCAGGTGCAGGGTGCATGCATGCTGTACAGGCACAGCTGACTGATAGGTCTTTGTGGCTGGGGGCATGAAGCATAGATGCCCCTACAATGGCAGAATATCACAAAAAACATTAGGCACTGTAAGGTAAGTCCATTGTCAGTTGGTCCCAGACTGTGAAATAAACCTGCCCAGGACACTGGATGATCCACCGCAGGCCTAACTGCCTCTCTACTGCCAGATGCACATTTCTGACCTGCCTTTAATTTCAGAGAGACAGAGCAGCACAAGTGTATTTCTAAATGACAGCAACAATTGAGCACTCCCTGCCCAAACACTACCCTGTAGACACAGTTCCCCTTGGGGAGATAAGAAGAGAAGGGAACCACACAGGACAGGGATTAGTCATGCCACTCAGTGCATGACTAGCAGGAGCTCAGCTACTTCAGGGATAAGAGTGGAACAAGAACCTCTACTGAGTAGCCTAGATACCTCTTCTTGGAGTCCCACGTGTGTCAGCACAATGTCTACTATGACATGGTGCTGTGGTTGTGTGCAGAGGGAGGGGGTTGTTGTGACATGGCAACACAAGGGAGTGTGTGCCCAGGGAAGCAGGGTTATTCTGACACATGGCAGCGGGTCAGGGAGGAGGTCATTATGACATGGCAGTGTGAATGGGGAGAAGTGTATTGTGACATATTGTAGCGTCACTGTGCAGATGAGGGGTGTATTCTGAGATGGGACTTGGCCAGTGTATGCATCAATGCCTTAGAGAGCGCAGTCTTTGGGTGTGTCATTTGCTGCAGTGTGTCAGTGGTCGTGTATGGCAGGTTAGTGTGAGAAGTGCTACGTCCATTGTTTAGGTGTGGGGCTGGTCTGGCCATGCTGCATGGGGTTGGGATGATTTATCATGGGAGGCAGGACTGGGCACGTGGAGAGGGGTGAGAGTTATCTTGAGGCTGGGCTGAATATGTTTGATGTAAGGAGGAGTGCGGGAGATTTTGAGGTTCCTTCCTGCGCTCCATGGGTTATGGGGTGTCAGTTTGAGTATGCTGTAGATCCTACACATTTATCCCCCATTGTGATGGGTGCTCTCTGTATGGTTTACCTGGTGGGTGATACAAGCCTTATTTCTGTGCAATGTCAGGGGAATGCAAATGCCCAGATGGGCCAAACCACGGATCTGTGGCAGCAATCAACATCACCCTGGCCATCCTCAATGTGTTCTCCATCATTGCTCTCCTGCTTGCAGCAGCCCTTATCCGATGTACAGACTGGGGGCAAAGGTGAGTGACAAGTGCAATAGTCCTGTCCCCCAGAGGAAGGGCAGAGTTGATAAAGCCAGGTATCCTCCCTCCCCTCCTTGGGGTCACTAGGGAAGATGGGGGAGGCTGAATCCCTGGGAGAGCTGGTCTGATGCCCAATTTGGCAGCAGCTGAAAGCTTCTTTATAGGTTAAGGCAGGGGGGTTTCTAATAATAATCCCCACTAACATCCCTTAGAGCAACATTTCTCAACGCATAAGTTGCGACTCAAAAGTGCATTGCAAGAATCTATGAAAAGGTCACGAACAAACTTGAAAAATGGATTTTCCTTTAAAGGAGAAAAATGTGGGAAACTGTGGCTTTTCCCTTGCAGGCTGTCCCCCGCCCCCGGCCCATATTAGGGGTGGGGGGCACTGGGTCAGGACTGGCCATCAACGTTTACAAATGGGTCCTGGTACAAAAACGGTTGTGAACCACTGCCTTAGAGGGCCTGGACCCCTCAGCCAACCTGAAAAGTACCCAGTCAATTCCCCAGAGCCGGGTGGGTGCTTCTGTCCCATCAGCAAGATGCATGCTCCAGTCGTACACATCATCATCCCCTTCCTGCAGTCCCTCTCTGCTAAGCAGTGTTTCTCATTTTTAAGGCTTTTTGGAAAGAAAGAGGAAGATGCCCTTCCCATCCCGTAAGTGTCACAGATTCACTGTTGTTGGCAGTAAGTATAGTTGGAGCAGGGAAAGTAGCCTACAGCAGCCAACAGAATGAGCAAAACCTGCATCCTTGTGAATTGGGAACAGGGTGCACAGGGACCATTCACTTGGGGATAGGAGGAACTGGGAGTGATGTTGTAGCCCCCAGGGGCACTTTTTTCCATTTCACTATGGCAGACTTGAACACATGCACTGCACATCTACACCGGGACATCCATTATATGCTATTGGCCAGTTAATCGAGCCAACTGACAGAGGGAATAGGAGCAGGGGCAGACAGATTCAAATTTCTTTAAAAGGATGCATGCTTTATACAGGCAGTGCTCATTGACTAATCCAGTTGTGGGCTACTGCATGCATAGGTAACTAGGCTATACCCAATACCTAAACTGTTTTCACTTCCCACATTCTAATGTATCATTAACAGAACTTATTTATCACTCTCCTAAATTATCCTGTCTGGTATCTAGTCAACCAGGCAGTTCAGGCCTAACATTTGATTCAGGACCTCTCAAATTACTTCCAGCTGGTGCTGAGCTAAGTTTGTTACTGAATTATTTCACCATACGTTCCTTCTGACTAAAGGCTTCACTGCTTTCAGCTCGCCCAGACAGGGCTACAGAAACAGGCATGGTGGCAGGGAAGGGGAGGGACTGAAGAGGGGAAGGTGGCCTGTACATTTGGGACAAGCAGGGGGTATTGAGGAGAGGCAGGTGGCCTGTACTGTGGAGGGTCAGGCATTGTAGCAAATGGCAACTCTTCTGGTCCCAAAGTAGAGCTTCTTAAGAGGAAGCTACAGAAGTGCCCATTCCCTTAGATCCTTCCCCTGCCAGTCGTTGTGTGATGTATCTGACAGAAAGGAGGGAGAAACCTTTTTAGACCAGTGATTCTCAACCTGGGATCTGCTGCACCCTGGGTTGCCTTAAGATCTTTTCAGGGGTGCCACAGTGCCACACAGTATTAATGCTGTTCAGTGTATGATTTACAAGGGATTTGAAAAAGGAATCCATAGTGGTAATGCCCTGCTGTGGTCTTTCTGAGTTCTGTAGGACAGAACGATGCTCTATTATTTTTCTGTAGTCCAAAATCAAGTGAGAACTAAGAGCTGGCATTTTCCAGGGTGTTTCTTGGTATAGTGAGGGGTGCCTTGAGTCTCAAAAGGTTGAAAACCACTGATCTAACCCATTGGTGATCATCACAGGAAGTTGGTCCCTGTTCATGCAGCACTACAGCTGTGCTTCTCATTTCTTTACCAGTCATGCTGTGGTATCCATTCACACTGTTGGGTTATCACAATTAATTCTCCAGATAACAGTGTAAACACCGCCCCTCATAGTGTCTCGCAGCGGCTTTCTGTGGCTTCCATGGTACATTCGAGCGGGTGGTGATTCAGCTGTGCCTGCTCCTGCATTGCAGCGAGGTCCCCATATGTTCTCCCAGTCTGTCACACAGAGTTGGTACCGTGGAGAAAGCTCTGGGTGTTAGAGTGCAGTGCTGCTGATTCCCTGGGGGAGGTGTGGAGCCTTCCTGTTCCTGGATTTCCAGTGCCACCAGAGTGGAGTTTGATGTGGTCCTCTCTCCTTTTCCCATCAGGTTTGGAGCCCTTCGTAAGTCAGTGTCTGAGAATCCTAGTGACGTGTACCTTGTACCAAGCAACAGACCCCTTCATGGGTATGTTAAATAAAAGTCCAAGTGTATTTAACATGGGGCTGTACAAACTTACTGGGCTAGATAGTTTTTCTGGCAGGCACCATTCCCTATGCCGGAGACGGACAGAGCCAATCTTTCTTATAAGCTCCAAAGCTACTAGGCTTCTGGCAGCATTTCAGCATGAATTTCATGTCTCAGAATGGCCTTCATTCTTCTTAGCTTCCCTTATTTCTTGGTAATATCCTGTTTTCTTTTAGTCTAGAAAAGGCATTTTGTCCCCCTGTTTTGGAGGAGCACTTTTGCCCTTTGAGTCCCTTTACCATTGTCTTATGGGGTCACTGAGTCCATGCCACTCGCTACAGCTCCAAAATGGAAGGTAGTGTACACAGAGGACTGATCTCCATTTGTGGCTCTGCAAGGTTTCACCCTTACAGGTGCGGAGGGTATATCAGCAGGATGCCTGCACCCCTGCCTTGCAGACCTTTGTGAGGAGGAGGGAGCCATATGTAGGAGGCTTACATCATAGATGATTCTGCAGAAACGATTAGAGGTTTCTGACCTGGCTCTATGCCTGCCAGTTCTGTACCTTGCCTCATGCTGGCCCCGAAGTGCGTCATATCCTGAGTTTGGTTACTAGGTTAAAGGGGCTTTTCTGTAAGTGCTAACCAGCCACTGTAGCAGAGGCAGGCATGTTGCAGAGTGCTGGGGGCAAGTGATGTGTATTTTTTCCCCAGTGTGAAAGAAGAACCCGTTTATGAAAAAATGAAATGACAGTGAACTCAACAGACTGAACAGAGCACCGCGGTACAACTGCCAGGAAAGCCTTCGTCAGGGTGTCTGTGAGAGCAGCACCCCATGTGATACAGAATGGAAAGCTTTTGGGTCTAGAAATTAAAGCAACGTGTGTCTCAGAGTCCTTTCTTTCTCATCCTCATCAAAATGTTAGTGCTGTGGGGATAGAGATCAGCTTCTCCTCCACAGCCTTTGGAAGGTTTGTACGCAAAATAACGGAGGCAGGCAGCAGGAGAAATGGCTTCTGGTTTCCCTTGTGGATATTAAACCAAGCAAAACTTCCAAAGGGGAAGAGGGGGAGTGTGTGTGTGGGGGGGGGGCAGCGGTTCTTGGGTTTTTTGATACAGCAAGAAAATACAACATAGTTTAAGTTTCAGTTCAGTCTAAACTGATTTCCACCCAGCACATCTCCACCCCCTGGCATTTGACTGCCAAAGCTAAACACTTGACCATTGTGCTTCCCCACTCCCCAACACCTGTCTTAAGAATGGAGCTGCTGATATTGTGCTTCTACTGGCCCTGCTGTGGGTTGCAGGTTTCAATGTCATCTTATTGGGACATTATAGGATCTGGATGAGGAAAGGCCAGTAGTCTTATGGTGGGTCCTTAGATCCCAGGTTATGGTGGGGATGACAATCATGATGGTAAAGCTCATTCCTTCCAGTCCACCTGTTGGGATTATTGGGAATAATTTTGGAATTGGTGGGTGAGGTGGTGATTAAGACCAAGGAACCATTGCAGTAATTGGCTTGACTTATTACCAAACTACAAGCTTGCTTCACTTACACATAATGTAATATACTGCAGACGCACAGTTGCAAGCTGTGGAGGACTTCAGTGTCAAGATCCCCAGAATCCGCTGGCCAGGCATCCCAGAGGTCCCATGAGAAACGTTTGGCAAGGTGTTAAGTGCTGTCAGATGACTGACACTTCAAATTTGCTGTAGTTGCTTAGGCCCTGTATCAGAGGAGTGTTACTGTGGTTTCGAGAGTGAACCAGTCATGTTTTACAACTTATTCTTGATACAGCTGAATTTTGTGTGTGGTTTACTGGCCTGAAAAAACATACCATTGCAGTAGCCAGCTGTACTTTACCAGCATCCAGTCATTTTGCTTATTTACGTATCAACTGCATCCTCCTGCCTCACACTGTTCGCTAAGGTCTGAAGTGTCAAACCACATCCTCTTACAACCTGCTCACTGACAGGCATTACATAGGTCACAAAATGGGGCACCTCAGTTTTCAGTGTCCTATAATTATATTGAGGCACAGAATAGCATTGCTTATGCTAAGTGTAACCCAGGTGCACCCAAGAGTGTGCTCTATTCTTAATTGAATGGGATGGATAGGTAGGAGGGGGTGCCGTGAGAGGGATGCCAGAATTTCAAGCAGGTCCCTCTTTTCTCTATAGAGTTACCCGAGCCCAAAGTTCTTAACTATATACAATTTATTAAGTTATAATATACATAAACATAAAACTAAATATCACATACATATATTTACAGTGAACACTAACCACTAACCAAGGTCAAACCCTAAATAACACTATGTACAACATCACAATACAACACATCAATTACAAAATATAAGGCGCAAACATGAACAATCTTAATATCTATTCCTTAATATAGTCCCTGACCCATGGCAAGAGACAGTCCTCCTTCCAATGGGGTCCCTTGGGGGGTGTCCAGGAAGCACTAGGCCTTGGGGCTTGACCCTTAGGGTCCAGCCCCAAGCCCCAGCCTCACCCAGCCCCTTCTCTGGGTTTGCCTGCCCCAAATGTCTTTCCCCTGTGGGACCCAAGGGCCCAATGACACACGTTCCCTCACGTGGTGGTGCTCCGGGCGCAGCTCGATGGGGTCTCCTCTGCTGGAGCACCTCTCCAGGCCTCTCCCGTGCTGCTGGTTTCCTCCCCTCCCTGTGTCCCACTCTGGGCACCGAGGGCTCAGCTCCTCTCAGCTGCTGCACCACTGCTGCTGGCTCCTGGATGCTGGGCCTCATGCTGCAGTGCTACCATTTCCTCATGCCCTGGCTTGGCACTGAGGGCTCTCTTAGCAGAGGCCAGGCCCTTCAGGCTCCAGCCAGCCATCCTCACGCCGGGTGGCTAGCCCAAGCAGTGGGACCTGGCTGCTTGCTGGGAGATGGGGCCTAAGCTGCCTCATTGCAGCCCCAAGGCCTTTGTCCCGTGCACTGCCCCATGCACTGTGTGGCCTGCTGGCCCTCCCGGGGTTGCAGGCTCGAGCCATCATTTGCGGCTCCCAAAGCCTAGGCTCCGTGCACTGAACCGCACACCATGATGGGCCTGAACGGTCTCACACCACTCCCAGAGCCGGGTCTCTGTGCACCGCCCCTGTGTGCCATCAAGAGCTGGGGGAGAGCTCCCCAGCTTTTCTTGACTCCGCTTTTCTTGAGTCCCTCCTGCATCTCCCTCCTGCTGGGCATGCTGCTCCTTTTATACGCTCCAGGGCTCCGCCCCTGAAGTCTTCCGGACCTGACAGTTTACAGTCTTCAATCAGGTCCAGGAAGGCTCTTCTCCTCCTCCCCTTAGGAAAGGGGTATGACTTTATTTCTCCTGCTGCCTCCTGACTGGTGGATGGGCTCCACCAATCAAAACAGCAGGATCTCAAGCCTGGGACTCAACCCAAGCTCTGAAAAGTGAGCTTGCTACATAAGCATTTTGCTGAAGTAGCTTTTAACCCTACACACCCATCCTCTTGATGTCCTCAGAGACTTACTTTCAAAGCACATGTAGAGAAGACGAAAGGGAAAGTCAGCACTTGCAACAGCATACTTCAAAAGTTGGTCACCTCAAAATGGGGAGCAAACCCAGCTACATTATGAACCATTGCTATTGCCTTGCATTACTCCACTGCGGAGTATGCATGTCCAATATGGGTACGATCAGTTCATGCCAAGAAAATAGATCCTATTCTAAATGACAGCTGTCATGAAATAACAGGATGTCTAAAGCCAACAGCAAAGGATTGCTTGTACTTACTAGCTGGCATTGCACTATCGGATATCAGAAGAAGGGTAACAAGCCAAAAAGAATGATCACAGCAGATGGAAGACCCCCTTCATCCACTCTGTGGTTACACAGATGTAACTAAATGGTTTAAAACATGAACGAGTTTTGTGACCAATGTTGTGAAGTGGGACACGATGGCTGACGGGGCACGACTGAGGTTATGGTAAGGAAGATTATATGCAATCAGGTGTTCTGAAATGGACCTGGAGCCCCAGGAGGACCTTCCAAGAGGGGCAGATCTAGATTGGCCAACATGGTGGTGCATGAATCACCTGCACACACAAACTGGAAAATCAAAAGCAAACATGAAGCTACTCTAACGACATGAACATATGCAAGTGCAGTGAAGTACAAACTATTGAGCATATGCTCATTTGCCAACTCCTTGGTAAATGAGACCTGTATGAAGGAGGACCTCACTGCAGCAACTGAAAGGGTTGTTACTTGTGCATGATTCTGGAAAAACATCTAGTTTATGACAAGGACAGAAGAAGAAGAAGAAGAAGAAGTGTCAAATTATACTTCCAGTCCCTTACCTTGCCAAATTGAGGAGCCCTAAGCAAGTAGGATAGAATATACTGTCCTCTTGTTTTTCTCTCTGATTAGTCCCGAATTCCAGTGCACCAATTTCTGGTGCCCATACCTTCTGTTTATCAGACATGATCTTAGCATAGTGCTTGGATATCAGTAGGCCTTTTTGTTGGGATCAAAGCAGTCTTTCTAAGTGTTGCTGACACCGTCTAAACAACCTTGATGAAAGGGTAAGTAGGGCTTTGTTTCCAAGCACAGGGTGGGACATAGGCCTCTGCCCAACAGAACCAAAAGGCAATTGTGGCCCCTCTGCCCTTGAGTGAGAGGTCACAAGGATCTGCAGGGTGCAGGAAGAGCCCAATGGATACTGCTCTTCAAAGATTCAGATCTCACATGCTCGGCAAGCACACACCTAAAGTGGGTTTTACATAAATGACATTTCCACTTGCCACTCTTCCTTTTGGGTGCAGGCTTTGCCTTTGCTCCACAAGCTGTGCTTACTGCGCCATACACAGTTACATCTTACAGCCAGTCTGAGACTGGAGCTGCTTATTGAGCAGAGTATCTCATAGGCAGCAAATGCCAACAGTGCTCTGGGTTCTGCACTAGTTGCCTTTTGTTCTCCCACTGGAATTTAGGGTGCTGGCAATATCCTATTACTACCTAACTAGTCTGAGACCTTCCCTCGTTGTGCCATTCTGTGGCTGTGAGGTTCAACCTTGATTCTTCACCTCTGGAAGGGCTCTAAACCTCTTGAAATTCACCTGAAATAACCCAGATTTCCACAAGCCATTTGTATGAGGAGATTTGAGGAGAGTGTGTTTGCAACCCACAATGATGAGAAGCTGGATAGGAGTCTGCTGGGATCTGGCTGGCTGAGATCCTGTTGGGATGATCTCCTTGCTGGCTTGGGTTGTTGATGATGCCAGGGTACGTACAGCCTGCAAAGCAGGTCCCAGATTTGGAAGAAAAAGAAACCAGATCCTCCAAACCTTTGACCTGTTTCTTGCTTTTCAAAACACTAGTGATGGCCACCTCCTTGGTGGGTTGGGGGGAACATACAATGATGTTCAGGCCCAAGGTCTGTGGTCCCAGGAAGAGATGCAGATGCTTTTTGATATCATGTAACTCAGGGTGCTCTGTAAAGCTTGTGACTCCTTCCTGAAGCAGATTTCTAAACAGCCCTTTATAAAACATGATGGACAGCAGCACAGCCATTTTTTACATCAGTAAATAGGGGAAAGTCTCCCCCTGACCCCACGTACTGGGAAAGGATCACATTGTGGAACTGGTACATCATATTTTCAACAATGACTTGGAAGATGGGGTGGAGTGCACCCTCAGCAGGTTTGCAGATGACACAAAGCTGGAGAAAGTAGTAGATATGCTGGAGGGTAGGGCTAGGATTCAGAGAGACCTAGACAAATCAGAGGATTGGACTAAAAGAAACCTCATAAGGAGAAGTGCAAAGTCCTGTGTTTAGGATGGAACAATCCCATGCACTGGTACAGGCTGGGGCCAACAGGCTAAGCAGCAGCTCTGCCGAAAAGGACCTGGGAGTTACAATGCACAATAACCTCAATATGAGCCAACAGTGTGGCCTTGTTGTGAAGAAGGCTATCAGCATACTGGGCTGCATTGGTAGAATGGTTGCTAGCAGATCGAGGGAAGTATTTACTCCTCTCTATTCAACATAGGTGAGGCCACATTTGAAGTACTGTATCCAGTTCTGGGCCCCCAACTACAGAAAAAATGTGGACAAATTGGAGAGAGTCCAGCGGAGGGCAACGGAAATGGTTCAGGGGCTGAGGCACGTGACTTCTGAGAAGAGGCTGAGGGAACTGAGCTTCTTTAGTCTAGAGAAGGGAAGACTGAGGGGGGATTTAAACAGCCTTCGACTACCTGAAGGGGGGTTTCAAAGAGGATGGAGCTGGACTGTTCTCTGTGGTGAGAGATGACAGAACAAAGAGCAGTGGTCTCCAGTTGCAGTAAGGAAAGTTCAGGTTAGATATTAGGAAGAACTTTCTCACTGGGACAGTAGTAAAGTGCTGAGTAGTAAAGCACTCGGAGAGGTGGTGGAATCTGCATCCTTGGAGGTTTTTAATACCTGGGTAGACAAAGTCTTGGGTGGGAAGATTTAGTTGAGGCTGGTCCTGCTTTGAGCAGGGAGTTGTACTAGATGGCCTCCTGACGTCCCTTCCAACCCTAATTTTCTATGATTCATATCTGCCTGTCTGTAGTTTTTGTGTGCGTGTGGCCTCCTACACAGATGGACTGCTTGTGTTCAAATTCCACAGCTCACCCTCCCGTCTCCTCTTTCTCGTGTGTCCTGCACACCAGCATTCTGCACTCTAGGAAAAGTTGAAGCCCAAGCAGGGGCAAGGTACAGCACAGCTGACTGACAGATCTTTGAGGCTGGGGGCATGAGGTGCAGGTGCCCCTACAGTGTCTGTATACGGCAGCACATCTCAAAGAACATTAGGCACTGTAAGGTAAATCCCTTTTCCCCTAGGGGCTGGTCCCAGATTGAGCAATGAACCTGCCTGGGATTGTATGGCTACCACAGACTTTACTCTGCCTCTACAGTTGGCAGGTATACTTTTCCAATCTGCCTTCGGTAACAGAAACACAGAGCAGCACAGGTGTATTTCTAAATGACAGCAACAATAGCCCTTGCCCAAACACTGCCCCACAGACACAATTACCTCCCAGGGAGATGAGCAAAATAAACTACACGGCACAGGTATTATAGTTATGCCATTCAGTGCATAACTAGAAGGAGCATAGATATTAGAAGGATATGAGAGGCACTATAGAATAGCCTAAAAACCCTATCTTTGGGGTGCATGTGTGCCAGAGTGGTGTCTACTGACATGGTACTGTGGTTGGTGTGCAGAGGGAGGGGGTTATTATGACATGGGGCAGGAGGGAGTGTGTGGCCAGGAAACCAGGATTATTGTGATACATGCCAATGGGTGGGGGAGGAGGAGGACATTATGACATGGCAACATGAGTGGGGAGAAGTTTATTGTGACATATCACTATGTCACTGCATATAAGAAGTATTCTGAGATAGTTTATCAGTGTACATGTCTGTGTCCCTGGAGATACTCATTGTGGGATAAGGTGTGCCAGAATCTGCATATGGAGGGTTAGTGCAAGATGTTGGTGTATTTGTGTGTCCAGGGTCTTTGGGAAGTGCCCATGTGCTGTGTGTGGCATGAGACACAGCTGTGTCACTTGGTTCCTATTGTTTTCCATGTTGTTACCACCATGTGGGTGACTATGGGAGTTGAGCAGGAGTGGGGAAGTGGGGGATCATGCAAGTAGTCAGTGCCAGTGCATCAGTTTTGTTGTGGGACATGTTGGCAGAAGTGACAATTTTCACCCAACTGGGCCACAAAAAATGGCCTATAGGCATGATCAAACACAAGTGCACAGCTGCATATAGCTTTAAAAATGGCCAATTGGGTGAAAATCTGCATGCTGGGTCAGATGAACACATTTCAAAACAGAGCATGTTCTGTAACTTCTGTCTGTGCTGCCTGGCAGTCTGTGGCTGTTCTCAGAATGGAAGGGGGGAAAAGGAGTGGAGGGAGTTCAGTCGGGGGGGAGGGGGTTCAGCCCTTTCTGAAGGGTGGGGTGGCTCTAGGGCCATCCCTAAGGGGGTACGAATAGGGGCACTGCCCCAGGTCCTGTGCTTTGTGGGGCCCAGGGAGTCAGGCTGGCTTTGCATCTAGATGCTCACCACCACCCCCCACTGCCACGTTCGGGTCCTGCACAGGCTGATTTGCCCCAGGGCCCACACCCTACGGTCATCTCTGGGTGGCTGTATTGGAGTCCCCCCCCCCCTCCCCATGAGGTGGAGAGGGGCTCAAATTCACCCACCCCACTCTCCAGTGCTGGCTGGGGAACCCCTAGAATGAGCTCCCCCTGCTCCCTCCCCACCCCCACATTCTGAAACAGGGACTAGCTGGGAGAGAGGAGGGGACATTGCTAGGGGAAACTAGCTGCAGGCTGCAGCCAACAGCCATCTTCCCCCCTCCCCGGAACCAACAGTGAACTTCTGTTTGTTCCAGGGGATGGTTGTGTCTGTTGTAACCCTCATAGCATTTCCTGCAAAGCGCTCTCAGTTACAGTGGGGAGGGGAGCTGCACTTCTGTCTGTGCCCAGAGTCAGTTTGTGCATCTGAAAAATGGTGAAAGGAGGTAATGTTACTGTATGCAAGTGATGGCATCAGTGTGGAGTGTGGGAGCCCTGGGGTAGGTGTATGGAGTGTGTTATTCTGAGATGTCCTCTGCAGGTGAATGCCTGGGGCAGATTCAGTCACCGTATATTCACCAAGCATTGGTTACTGTGAGGTCTCTACTGCCACTGTAAAGGACCTGAGTTCTCATGAGGTGTCAGGCTGAGTGTGGGCAGGGGCAGGAAGGGGTTTGTGAAAGCCCAGGTTTGGTATAGTACAGGATACATAGAGGGGTATTCAGTGTAGCCAAGCCGTAAGACTAGAAATTTGCCAAATAAACATCAGGAAGCTGCTAGATGTCTTTAGAGAGACCTTACAGAACTGTCTGAAAAGTCATTAGACAATTAAGCAAATATTCAACATAGTAAAGTGACCTGCATCTTTAAAGCTAGTAAATCCTTAGTGCTTAATTCTGGTAGGAACTGAAAAGGTCCCTTGAATGGTTAGGACAAAATCACAAATTCATCAACAGTGTGTTGTGAAATGCCAGGAGGGTACAGTAGGGATGGTGTGCAGGGCTGCTAGGAGGGTATGGGGCAAGGGACACGGAAGAGTTGTCGCTAGATTGTGTACAATGCATGGGATAAGAGGGTTGACAGAAGAGGCCAGGCAGGCAAGGAGAGAGGCTGGGGACCTGTTGTTGTGAGGGACTCGTCTGGCTACATTGCATGGAGGTGGGATGGTTTATCATGGGAAGGGGTGGGGGTTATCTTCAGGACAAGCCAGGTATAATTCACATGTGGAAGAGTAGAGGGACTATGAAGTTCCTTCCTGGGCTCCATGCAAGGAGGGTTTATTATGGGTGTCAGGCTGAGCGTGCTGTGGAGCCTACATGGTTTATCCTCCTCTGTGCAAAATGGGTGCTGGCTGCACGGCACCTACCTGGAAGGTGATATGAGTCCTGTGTTTTTGTGCAACATTAGAGGAATGCAACAGCCCCGGTGTGGTGATCCAGGGATCTTTAGCGGTGTTCATGATCGCCTTGGCCATCCTCAATGTGTGTTCTCTCACTGCCCTCTTGCTTGTAGCAGCTTTTTTCTGGTGCAGAGACTGGTGGAAAAAGTGAGTAACAGATGCAATACTCCTGCCCCGCCCCCAAGCAAGAGCAGAGGTAATAAACCCAGGTACCCTCCCTCACTTTCTGGGGTGATTAGAGAAGATGGGGGAGGCTGTATCCAAAGGAGAGTTTGTCTGATGCCTGATGTGGCAGCAGATGAAAGCTCCTTCTCAAAGTAAGGCAGATTAGAAGGTCCCTAACAACAATCCCCCTGTGCTGCCCCCACCCGCAATACGTTCACATCCCTTAAAGGAGCTGGACTCCTTTGCCTACCTGCAAGGAAAGCGGTCGATGACCCAGAACCATCCCCAAGCTGGGTGCTTCTTTCAAGACCCATGTTCCTGTGAGAAAGAGCATCATCCCCTCCCTGCAGCCCCTTTGCTAACAACCTTTTCTTATTTTAAGGCTAAATGGAAAGAAAGCAAAAGCAGCTGCTTCTATCCCGTAAGTGTCACAATATTTTTGGCAGTAAGCATAGCTGGAGCAGGAAAAGGAGAATCCTCTCTTTGCCCAGGATCTGTATCTTCAATTGTCAGCATTGAGGGAAATGCTGTGGGATGGGGTGTGTTCATTCAGATGGGTGAAAGGGGCAGGGGTAAGTCTGGTAGCTGGTCTGTCCTGTGCAGTCAGAGTTGGCTGCCCCAGAGTTGGTCCCCAGAGCCAGGCCACCTGACAGTGCACTTGACCTCTGAAATTGCTAGGTCCTTGGCCATGGGGTAGTCTCTAAGGAGCCCCCTTCCTCAAGGCCGAGGTGTTCTGACTGAAACAATTTGAATTCAATGGGTGAACATTTCTGCAGCTCTGTGTGGCAGCTGTATGTAGGGTAAAGCTTGTGCTGCAGCTCTGTGTGGCAGCTGTATGTAGGGGAAAGCCTGGGGTGTGGTGCTCATAGTTTGGGAGCCCTCAAGCAGCTTCCTGGTTTACTGTTGCAGAAGGAGGGCAGAGCTGATAAGCCAGGCACACCCCTTCCCCTCCTTGGGGTCATTGGGGAAGACTGGGGAGGCTGAATCCCAAGGAGAGTTGATCTGTTTGTTGCCTGATGGTTAAGACAGAGGGTTACTAATGACAATTCCTGATGGTCCGTCCATCCCCCCACCACACACACACATCCCTTGGAGGGGCTGGACTCCCAGGCCAACCTGAAAGGAAAATGGTTGGTAGCCCAGAGCCATCCCCAGGCTGAGTGCTTCCTTTACACCAGCAAGATGCATGTTCCTGTGGAAAAGAGCATCATTCCCTCCCTGCAGTCCCTCTGCTAACAAACTTTTCTTATTTTTTAAGGAAATTTAAAAAGAAAGTAAAAGAAGCCAATCCCTTCCAGTAAGTGTCACAGAATCAGTGTTTTTAGCTGTAAGGATAACTGGGACAGGGAAAGGAGAATCCTTTGATTGTCCAGGATTAGCATCTTCTATTGCTAGCACTGAGAGGAAATGATTAGGGAGGGGTGTGCTCAGACAGGGGAAAGGGGCAGAGGCAAGTCTGAAAGCTGGTCTGTCCTGCGTAGTCAGAACTGGCTGAGAAACAGGATTTTATGGGGAATCTCCTTTTTTGAAATTTGGTTTTATTCTGAACCCGTGAGAAACCAGTAATGTTTGCCATCCTGAAGAAGTGGAATTTTTTAAAAATTGTTTTGAAAACACTAAAGCACAGAGTTTCTAAGGCAAAAATTGTCCCTGATTTGGAGGTGGCTCAGTGAAAAATATATTCGTCTCCCTGTAGCCCTTCTGCTAACAAATTTTTCTTATTGTTAAGGCTATTTCACAAGAAAAAGAAAGAAGCTCCCCCAATCCCGTAAGTGTCAAAATGTTGTTGGCAGTAAGTATAACTGGAGAAGGGAGAGGAAAATCCTTTCTTTTCCCAAGACCTGCATCTTCACCTGCCAGCAGTGAGGGGAAATGATCTGGGAAGGGGTGTGTTCGGACAGGTGAAAGGGGCAGAGGCAAGTCTGATAGCTGGTCTGTCCTGCATAGTCAGAGCTGGCTGAGAAACAGGATTTCCGTTTTATGGGGAATCTCTTTTTTTTAAATTAGGTTTTATTCTGAATCCAGGAGAAACCAGCAATGTTTGCAATCCCTGAGGAAGTGGAAATTAAAAAAAAAAGTTTTGGAAACACTGAAGCACAGAGTTTCTGAGGCAAAATATGGTCCCCAACCCTGTGGTAGCTCATTCAAAAACATATTCATCTCAATTTCACAGTTTCAGTGAATATTAACTTCACAGAGCAGAGGCCAGGGATCCCAGGCCCTGTTCCTCTAGTTTGAGACAGGACTCTTGCAGCTTTTAAACTTCCAGTTGCATGAAGGAGATCCAGGGATCCTGGGCATGGCTGGCTGCCCTGGTGGTGGGCTGCTCTTTAAGCAGCAGTCCTAGGGCAGTTCATCTGGTGGGTCTATCCCAGAGTCTTGACCTCTGAAGTTGCTGGGTCCTTGGCCATGGGGCAGTCTCTCAGGACCCCACTTCCTTAATCCCAAGGTGTTTTGGCTGAAACAATTTTAACTCAGGGTATGAACAGTTCTGTAGATCTGTGCATGGCAGTTGTATTTAGGGTAAAATTTGACGTGGTAAAACCATGTAGTGTTCATAGTTTGGGAGCCCTATAGCAGCCCTTGGTTTACTATTGCAGAAGCCACCAGAGCAGCTCTATGCACACACAGCTATACTGCATGATTTGGAACCCAACGATGTCCGTGTCATTTCATAGTTTGAATTTTGTACAAGAAGCCAAGACATGGCTTGGTACCTTGAGTGGCGAAGTAGAGGGTGTGTACAATTAGGAAGTTTCACAATTCGTTTATCTGCTTTTATGGGTTTGTTTGTTTATTGATTTGATGTATTTGCTGCCCAAACGAAAGGAAGTGAAACAACTGAGAAAACAAGCAAGCAAGATAAAGCAACTTATAAAAGCCAACAGAGCACTAAGATAAACTATATAGCAACTCCCCAAACCTATATCACGGTTGAACCTTGCCTGCTACATGCTCGCCCCAACAGGAAGGTCTTCCTGAAGATAATCAGGGTCAGCCTCTGGCAGGCCTCAAAGGGAAGGGAGTTCCAGAGCTGAGGGGTGACTACTAAGAATGACATCCCACATGTTTTTGCCGAGAAAGCTTGGCTCATTGAAGGTATTTGCAAGAGATCGCTCTTAGCTAACCTTAGGGATTATCATGGGAGATAAGGGAGAAAGTGGTCCCTTAGTTACTAGGCCAGTGCAAGTTGGCAGTGATCCGATCCAGCTTTGGATCTGGATGCTTCAGATGGCCGCGATATGATCCGGAGCTCCAACCGGGCTTCTTCCTCGATCTGGCCAAAGCGGCTCCGAAGCTTCGGAGTCGCCTCGGAGATCCGGCCATAGGGTATAATGGGGGAATCAATGAAATATCTATAACTTTGTTGTTTTTTGTCCGATTTGGATGAAACTTGCAGAGATGGTAGCCTCTGCTGGGAGCATGAAACCTGCCAAGATTCAAGAGGATCGGTGCAGGGGTTTGGGGGAAACTGTACCCCAAATTCTTGAAAGCCAAACTCCTGTCATGGCTGTTTGCCTGTCAGCAGCTGGGGGTGCAGGGCCCCAGAGCCCCCTGCACCCAGCTCCTCCACAGCTGGCAGGTGTCGTGGCCACAGCAGGGGCCACCATCCCTGCCGCTGTCACCGCTGCGCCTTAACACACACAGTGTCACCCGTGGCATGAGTTTTGCTTGTTCGCAGCTTGAGGGGCAGTTCCCCCCAAACACCTACACCGGTCTTCTTGAAACTTGGCAGGTTTTGTGGCCTCAGTAAGAGCTACCAGCCCTACAGTTTTCACCCCACTATATTGTAATGCCTAGATGTGACATGAGTTTTGCTTTCAAGAATTTGTGGTGCTGTTCCCCCCAAACCCCTGCACCGATCTTCTTGACACTTGGCAGGCTTCACCCTCTCTGCAGAATCTACCACTCCTGAAAATGTCATCCAAGTCAGACAAAAAACAACAAAGTTATAGATATTTTTATTGTTTCCCCATTATACCCTATGGCCGAATCTCCGAGGCAGCTCCAAAGCTCTTTGGGAAGCAGAACAAGGCAGCGCTTTGACCCGGATGTGCTGCTTTGGACCCCGAAGTGTCCAAAGCTTCTCCGGATCTGAAGCTCTGTCCGAAGCCTCACACAGCCCTATTAGTTACATAGGGTCTAGGCCATTTACAGCCTCATAGGTCAAAGCCAGTACCTTAATTGCACCTGGGAAGCTATTGGAAACCAGTACAGACTTCGGAGCACTGTGCTATGTGCTCTTGGTGACCCACCCGTCAGAAGGCCTGTAACTGTGCTCTGCACCAGTTGCAGCTGCTGGACTGTCTTCAAGGCAAGTCTACATAGTGCACAGTGCAGTAGTCAAGCCTGGAGGTTACAAAGTTGGTACAGTATCAGGCAAGTTGTGTATGTAGCAACCAGCCCTGCCTTATACCTTACAACTGTGTAATCTGTGTCACACCAGGGCACAAGGCCATATCTGTGCTTATGAGCCTAAAACATCTCACTGTGGGCCCTGGGGAGTGGGTGAAATGCTGAAGGGATGGACAGAGGGAATGTGGAGGGTTACAATCTGACAATTGTACTGTGAATATTTGTTTCTTGAAGCACTGAGGTGTTTGTGCTCCTGCTTCCAACACGGCCCCAGCTGACCCCAGCACGTGAGGGAGGTGGGAGGTAGGCAGGTCCATCCTGGGTATTTGTGTGGCAAAGTTCATCTTGCTCAGCTGTCAGCCAGGGTAGACAAGGTACCTGGGGTAGCAGGAGAGGTAGCAGTGCAGAAGGGAACAGCATCCAAGGGCCTGCTGGAGTCACCACGGACTGAGTTATGCCATCTCTTGGAGAGCACCTTCTTGGTGCCAGCTGGTGCACTGAAATATTATCTTGTGTGATTTCAGACCCCACCCTGTGTTTATGTACATGGATCCCAGTGAGCTTCACCCAGGACCCAAGTGAGTCAGAAACAGAAATCTCTTCTTTGATGGAGAGTTCTGGTAAAGATCATATAAAAACAGGCTTGTGCCTCTCTCTGCTCCTTGTGATGGATAAAAAGAGCTGCAGGGGCTCGCTCCAGGGAGGGAGCAGGGTTCTGGTTGTTCTTACCTATGGAATATCAGGAAAGTGGGATGGGGGCCTGTCCGGCCTGCCTTGCTATGTGGGAGGAGCTGCTGCTGGGTTGCAGGTGTCTCTGAGAGGGCCATGGGGAGCTCTCCCACACTAAATTAAGGGGCCAGGGTGACTTTACCACTCAAAACCCTTACTCCAAAACAAAGAAGCCCACAAATGCCAGCAGTATGAGCACAACCTGTATCTCTGTGAATGGGGAATGGAGTGAGCAGGGGGCAGGTACTTGGGCATCGGAAGGACTAAGAGAGCTGTTGTAGGTCCCAGGGACACTTTCCAAACTTTGTGCATCTATACTAGAACACCCTTTATACACAGTTGACTGGTTAATTGAGCCAACTGACAGAGGGAATAGGTGCAAGGGCAGACAGATTTAAATTCCTCTAAAAGGATGCATGCTTTATACAGACATTGCTCATTAACTAATCCAGTCATGGGCTACTGCATGCATAGGTAACTAGGCTATACCCAATACCTAAACTGTTTTCACTTCCCATATTCTAATGTATCATTAACAGGACTTATTTATCACTCTCCTAAATTATCCTGTCTGGTGCCTGGTTAGCCAGTCCATTGCACTCAGGGCTGGTGCCATGGAGAAGTGCTCCATGCTGGAGCAAAGGGCTGCTGATTCCTTTGGGGGAACTGTGGAGTTTGACTGTGCCCAGTAGCATAACTGGAGGGGGTGAGGGGTTGTCGGGTCAGCAGCCAGTACTGCCTCATGCATAATGGCTGCGCCTGGCATGTAAATGCCCTAGTACATCTCTGACTGTGTCTATGTTTTCAGTGCTGCCAGAGCAGAGTGTTATGTGGTTCTGTTTCCTTTTCTGTTAGGTTCAAAACCTCTCCTAAGCCAGCCTATGAGAACACTAGTGATCTGTACCTTGTACCAGAGTGAGTACCAGACATGGGTTATATATGCACAGCCCTAAATATCTGCCCTGTCTAAGATGTCTTGCACCCTCTCCTCATACTGGCCCATGCAATTTCTGTCCACATGCTGTTCCTGATCCTGCAGGCTGTCAGATAAAGTAAACTGTGCATGGGTGATGGGAGACTGCATCCTGCTTGCGCTGAATTCACACAGGCTAGGAAGGGCTACAACACAGGAAAAGGCAGCAAATGTCTTTCTGAAATGGACAGTAAGGCTAAATACAGACAGTCAAAAAGCCTGAGGCTAAATCGATTCAGTCTTTGCAGTTTGTCTAAACTGCACAGATTAAATTGAAACAGAAGTAAACAGACACCTTTGATTCAGGAACTGCAGCCACATGCCTGCAGTGGCTGAGACCAGAAGCTGGGGGGCGCTAGAGCACGGCTCTCTGGCAGTGTGTTCACTTCCCCTTCCTGCTGCCCCCGAGGTACCTGGGATTTGAAGTCCAAAATTACAGCAGCAGGGCTTTGCAGCTTGCTCACTACTTTCTTTTCCTCCTTCCAGCTGCCTCTGAGATTTGTAGTCCACATTTGCAGCTGGGGTTGCCAACCCTCCTGGACTGGCTGGGAGTCTACCAGAATTGGCATCGATCTCCCAGTGACTATTGAAAGCAATCTGGGAGACAGATATTGTGAACGAGTTGAACAGTACAATTAATGACATTATGTCATGCTGGGGAAATAAAAATCTCCCAGAATAGCTTCAGTCAGAGTTGGCAAACCCTAGTTGCAGCCAGCAGTAAGTTTGAGCAGCTGGGGTTTGCCTGGGGGGCACAGCCCATCCCAGGCTAGAAAGCCTGCTGGGATGCTGGGGGACTGTGATTTAACTTGAACCAGGAAGAGGGCTGGGACAGAAGTTTCATAAACTGGCTTGAGCCAAATCAGTTAAATCTGATACTACATTCAACCAGGTTTATCTCAAACCAGTTTCAGCCATTTTGAAACTGGTTTATATGCACTGAGCTTCTGTTCTGTTACAGGTTTAAACCAATTTCTGATCACTTAAACTGGTTTATGCGTAACTTCTGTCCCTAGCCTATGAGTGAGACTGAGACTCCCCCCTCACAGCACAATACAATGGGCACTGTCTAGAGAAATACAACAGAAGTGAGGTAAAAAGGTATAGTGGCAATGTCTCCAGTCACTATGACCAGCTGATGGGGAATGGCTGAAGAGTTTAATCCAAACTTGAAAGGATTTTTTTTTTTTGCTGCTTTCCCATATGGATTAAGTCCCTATGAAGCCACCATGCTTTATCTGAAATTCAAATCATGCACTGTTTGAATGCTGGTTGTCTAATTCTACCTCTTGAGCACAACCTCCTGAGTGGTGATCAATCACGCTAAGCCAAACCAAAGCTGGAAGATAAGGACATCCCAGTGCAGCATGTGAAATGTGTTAGTGTCTCTGTAGAGTAAGCCCTTCCCTCTGCATTGTCTTGAACCAGTGCCCCAGAATGAGAGCACTGGTTGAAGTTGGGTGCTGGTGGGGAGGGAGGCACAGGCCGCACTCACCATGCCCTTGGATTTGTGGTTTAATCTCTTTCACCTTCTCCCCTCCTTGACAACTGCTGCCTTTTTACCCTTGTCTTATGGGTCACAAAGGCCATTCCACTGCTTGCGACTCCAGGCTGAGAGGTGGCTCATGTGGGAAGGCAGAGCATACTCCCCTTTAGCTCCACATCCTGTGGCTCAGCAAGGTCCCAGACCCATGAGTGGGGAGGAGGGTGTACCAGCAGGCTTCCTGCACACCTGTCCTGCAGATAGTTGCTGCCCACTGCTCCTCTCACGCAGAAAGTTTATATTATAGACAATTCTGAAGAAACAAATGACAGTTTCTGTCCTGGCCATATGCCTGCCAGTTCTGCATCTTTCCATTCTGGCCCCAAAGTGTTATATCTTGAGCTGAGTTGCCAAGGAAAAGTGGTTCATCTGTAAGTGCTTAACAGGCACCAAGCAGAAGCAGGCACATCACAGAGACCTGGGGACAAGCAGTGTGTATTTTTTTCTTCCCCTTAGAGATGAAAAGGAACACATTTATGAAGAAGTGAAGTGACAGCAAACTTGACAG
The DNA here is from genome assembly GCF_000455745.1 of Alligator sinensis. Lineage (NCBI taxonomy): Eukaryota > Metazoa > Chordata > Crocodylia > Alligatoridae > Alligator > Alligator sinensis. Next base: position 908,311 of record NW_005842348.1, on the reverse strand, counting down.
ACTGAACAAAGCACTGTGTTGCAGAAAAGCCTTTGGCAGAGAGTCTGAAAGCAGTCCCTCCAGATGGTACAGAATACAAAGCTCTTGGGCCTAGAAATTAAAGTAAGGGTGTCTCTGAATTCCTTCTTACACTCCCCACCAAAATGTCCAAAACCCGGGGACAGATGTCAGCATCTCTTCCACAGCATTCAGAAGGTTTGTGTGAAAATAACCAAGGTAGGTAGCCTGAGAAATGGCTTCTGATTTCCCAAGTGGAGATTAAACGAGGCAAAACTGCTAGAGCAGAGCTGGGCAAAATGGCAGATCTGGCCAGCAGCCGGACTCCATTTCCCAGCGTCCCCTGCCCACGCCACTGCAGCCAGTTTCCATGGAGACCCCAGGCTCAGGGCTGTGCAGGCAGCAGATCTTGGCTCTGTCTCCCCTCCGGACCATGCTGTCGCCACCACAAAATCCCAGCCCTGGCCCTGGAGCAGCTCCCTGCCCAGCCACGTACCCTGCCAGTGCTGTTTGGGCCGGTCTTAGTGGAGAGCCAGGTTTCCATAGTCACAGCCCCCCCCGCTCATGGGTTCTCCGTGGAAACCAGCTGCAGCATCACGGGCAGGGGCTGTTGGGAAATGGAGTCAGCCATGGGCTAGATCTGGTCTGCAGGCTGGACTTTGCCCGTTCCTGTGCTAGGGGGACCAGAGGAAGGCAGAGAGAGGCACCACATGAATGTACATTGGCCTGCCTGTTGATTCAGGAGGCAATTAACTCTGCTGCCACGGCACATGCAACGAGTTACACAGGTCAGTGAGAACCCTGGTTGACCTGGGATGTAGCTTTTAATCGAGAGTTGAGGACTCTTCCCAAAAAACTACAAGCGAGGAGGAATCCTCACGTCACTGTGTCGCCCATTCCAGTGCATCTCTGCCCATTGCTGTACATAACTCCCAGAGACAATCAGGGATTCAGGAGCACCAAAGGCTTCCTTGAAATGGGAGGCCTTATCCCTCAGAGGGCATCTGAGCCTGACTTGTATATGGAGTCTTTCCTCCCAGTCTAGGTGTAGGCCTGGGCATGCCTAAGAGATACAACAGGTTGTTTCTTGACATTATTGCCTTCAGTGTGGACATTGGTCTTACTCCCTTGTGTTTATGCAAGGCCATTTCATGGAGTGGAGAAACAAAAAGCAATACTTGTACTCAGTTCTTCAACAGAGAATTCATAAATACCTCCAAATGCAGATGAGTGCTAAGCCAATGCAGGTCTGTATCAGACCCAGGGCACACTTTAAAGAACTGTAGAGTTACTTTGCCCAAGTCCAAGGAAAGTTTTGGGTTTTTCATCAGTCAGAGCAGTACCCTAATCTGTTGGCCAGATGCTGCTCTGAAATGGGTTGCCTCACCTCTCCTGTTGCAGCTGTTTCATTTTGTAAAAAATATTTAAATATTCATTGATACAGAGGGTCCCACAGGAGTGAGATCAACTTTCAGGCCTGCCAAGGAGGGTCATTGCCCTAGGAGATGGGAGGCCTGTGTTCCAGCCCCCGGGCAAGTGAATGTTTAATTGTCTATATGAAGTGGGGCCATAAGCAGTAGAAGGACACAGAGTACCTCCCTGGCCCAACAGCAGTTTATAGCCCAAGGGTGAGGGTAGGGAGCTGTCCAGCCCCATGTGGCTGAGCAGGGAGCTGCTCTGGGGCTGGGATCTTGCAGTGGTGACAGTGTGGTCAGGAGCCAGGGCAGAGCTGTGATCCACTGCCTGTGAACCCTTGCCTGGGGCATGCAGGCAGCAGATTGCTGTTCTGCTCTGGCTCCGGACCATGCTGTCACTGCTGCAAGACCCCAGCCCTGGTCTCAGAGCAGGTCCCCACCCAGCAACATGTCCTGCCAGTGCTGCTGGGGGCCAGTCTCCATGGAAATCCTGGCCCCAGCTGTCACAGCCCCCACCACTGCTGGGAACTCCATGGAAACTGGCCACAGTGATGCAGGCAGGGGCTGCTGGGAAATGGAGTCTACCATGGGCCTGATCCAGCCTCTGGGCCAGACTTTGCCCACCCCTGACTTAGGCACTAGGGAGGAGGCAATGTTGTGGAGGACCAGAACTCCCAGGCTCAGTCCCATCATGTGGAGTGACCACGGTCTTGCATCCTGAACAGTTATAAGAGTTATCCTGGTCACAGATGCATGGTAGAAGGGGAGGATAGGGCTCCTCTTTTGGCAGTTCAGAGAATTTAGTAATAGCTATTGATTCTTTTGTTGTTCTTCAAAAGGCCCAAAACAAAGAGCCAATAATGCTGGGTTAAAGGAAATGCTGCGTGTCGAACAAACTTTTTTTTTTTTTTTTTTTTAAATACAGGAAAAAAAAAAAAAATACAAAATAAGATTCAGTTCAGTCTTAACAGATTTCTCCTCTTTTCCCCTGCCATGCACCATGGTTCCCCGGCTGTGCTACTTGAAGCACATAACAGGAACCACTTGATATTACACTCCGTTGTTTCTAGCTGCAGCTGCTGCATCTAAGATCAGCCTGGATGCCTGTAACATGGCTATTTCCAAACTAACGGTACCAACCAGAACATGAATGCACTTACGAAAAATGACTCAGTGCCAGAAGGATCATGTTCCAATTCCTGGAATCTAGTGGGTTTTCAACTCTACAGCCAACTCAGTGGATAACAACACCAACAACCCCTGTAGGCATCGCTCCAGTTACTCAGGGATGGCTGGAGGCCAGGTGTATGTCGTTCTTTCCATCACCAAAACAACTACCTTCAGAGGACATGGGACTCAGTTCTTCATGGTCTTGCCCCTGCTAACATCACCATCATCATCCATATCTGTGAAAGAAGGGGCAAGAGGCGGCTGAATCAGCCCAATTACATTTTATACCCACTACACTGGAGCCATTGACAAAGGCGGGGGGCGGGGGGCCATTGAAAAAGGGGGGGGGGGGGGGCAGGAAATCAGCCTATTTGGAAAACTGAGGGGCTTGTGAGGAGCGTATCAGATGTTTGCAGTAACTTAAAAACTGCAGGCCTATGATATATTCTCAAGCAACTTCAACTGCAGTAAGCAGTGAAGGCCTAGACAGACTGTGTTCCTGGGGTGCCCTCCCCCGTGACTGGCATGCGTTTGCCCAAAGCCAGAAGACTCTTATTCAGACAGAACCACAACGTGGAGGTACCAGGAAGTTTAGTCCAAATTACAGTGTTACATTACTGTTCAGATGGGGCATCAATGCTA
>NW_005842348.1:902930-905056 GCF_000455745.1 Alligator sinensis | reverse complement strand
AGGGAAAGCGAGCAGGGGGGTGAAAGGGTTACATGGCAACTAGAACAGGAACCTGCCAGAACAAGCATTTGTCAAGACAAGACGATCCATTAGCTGCTAAGGAATCACCGCTGTAAGAACCTGTTGGTGCAGAGTCCCTGCTGGAGATGTTCAATAGGGCACAGTCAAGGAAAGCCAGTCATCTCTTCAGGAGGGGCCTTGGAGTGGGTCCCAGCCTGGTCTCATGCTCCCTTTCTCTAAAGGGTTTTGAACAGAGGGGGCAGCACCTCATTGTTCCCCTCACAGTACCGGTCAATGACAATGCATTTGTAATTCCACAACAGCAGCAGGATCATTAATGTAGTGATGACCACAGCACCCAAGACAATCAGAAATATCTTCCAGGGGCACCTTCTGGGCTTGGAAGAGCCAGACACCACAGAGGACTGTCCCTGCTCAGTACAAGCAGGGTGGCACCCTGGCCTCGCTAGTGGCATTAGGAGCACGTAGCTGATGCTTCCAGGCTTTGGGCTGCCTGTCCCAGCCTGACACAGTCCAGGGGCATCCAGATGATCCTGACCAATCAGTTGGGTCTGCATGGTTGTGTCAGGATTCATAGGGGGAGCAGTGCAGCTAGTTGAGACCACCTTATCAGCCACCTTACAGCCTGTCCATAACCTCTGCTGGCAGCTGGTTCAGATTCCCTCCCCAAATCCTGCAAAAACAAAACAAAACATGTGAGGGGGAAGTCTGTGCTTGGACCACGACCATTGGCAGAACTTCAGTCTTGTTCAGTGGTTAACAATAAGAGGCTTTGGTAAATGCCCACAAGCTCATATGGACATGCCAACTACCCAAGATCTACCCCCACCCACCTTCCCCTGTAGGTACAGGAGTCTGTTGCCTGGCAGAGGGGTGCTTGTCCTGTTCTGTAGCAAGCAAAGGGAGGGGAAAACTGCTGCATTTTGTAACTAAGGCCAAGAAACTCCTGCCACCCCCAATATGTTGAAGTCCCATGTCCAAGCAGATACTTTGACAATGCAGGTTCATGCACCCTGGCTGTGTGAACTGATAGAGGGCTGATACTGACTCATATCTTGAATGATACTCAGGCCATCAGCAGCTACACAAAGCATTACCACAGCCCAGTTCAGATCTTACGCATGCAGCTGAACCTGGGCTGCAGGAAGGGATGCAAGTACAGGCAGTCCTCAGCTTGCAACATTTCATACTTAGAGCGTTTCTAAATTGACACCCTGTTTCAACTTTCTGACATCAGTTTTGACTTTACAACACTTGATCTGATGCCAAGCCATGACAGCAAACAAGTTCACTGTGTCACCCATCTCCCTGGAGAACATCTGTCCAAACTTCCTTGGACACTTTTCTTTAAGAAAGCAGACAAGACTCCAGAAAAACCTGCAGCCAAGACTCCCGAGAAGACTCCAGTCAAGAACCCTTCAAAAAGTCCAACCAAGAGCCCTTCAAAACATCCAGCAAATTCTCCTCAAATCAATATGACTGCTGTTTACAATATAAATACTTAATGTAGCTATGTTACTCATCTATAATCAATTGAGTACAAAATTCTGGGTTATTTTTGGTGCAAATTGGTTCCTGAGCCAAGGCCTGATACCCTATCTCCCATTTACAACACTGTTTCCTATGGGGCGGGGGGGGAAATCAGTTCCAAGTTACAACGTTTTGACTTAAGGCGCTGTTTTCAGGAACCAACTGTGTCGGAAAGGACTGCCTGTATGTATCTGCTGTTCACCAGCGTGCATCTTCTGGACAACAGAGGGGATTAGTCATGCTGATCAAGGCTTCCCAAGTTGCACTTAGAACCTGCCTCTCTCACCAGCCATAGTTGTGTATCCCTCAGTGTCCTGGCTCCACCAGTGCTGATGGCAGGAGGAAAATGAAGTTTTTGGATCAGTGCAAGTTCTCAAATATACAGATCAAGCATGGAGCAGCACAAGACTGGATAGCTGTGCAGATTCACTCCCCCCCCACTGGCTGCCTTCGCTTTTTGAGAAGGCACATTTGAGTTGGGGGTGAAGAAACATGGATGAATTTCTTCAGCTCCAGCCTTGATGATGTTCCACAGCACTGTTTTGCCTGAATTGTCAAGGGTGGGGATGGGAGCA
>NW_005842348.1:895794-902899 GCF_000455745.1 Alligator sinensis | reverse complement strand
AGCAGGAAAAGTCTCCTGGCTGAATTCCTCTATTTGTTGCTAGATTTAGAGACCTGTCCAGAGCAGGTTGGGACCTTGTGCAACAGCACAGTGCTCCCTTTGTGTTTTCAGCATTCATGTGCGTCTCCATCCTACATTATGGTTTCCAGGCATCCTCTCCCCCAGCTTTTTTTTCCTTTTTGGGGGGTGGGGTGGGGGAGGGGGAGCATAGATACATCACCCCTGGAAAAATTCTATGTATGAATGAGATACTTATTGGAGCTATAGGACTTCCCCCTGTCCTATAACACATGGACGCAAAACATTAGTATCTGCTATGGCTCTACTGCTTGTATGCACACACCCAGCCTTCCATTTAGCAGCTGTACAAAATTCAGAGCTATGCCAAGCAAAATGCCCCACCAGCACAGGTGAACATGCTAGCACAGGAGACAGCTCTGCTCAGCATTGGGCTAAAAAAGTCTGGACTCTGTCTAGGTAGTGCTTGCAAGAATGCTGCATAACAACCAAGCAGTGCATGTGTTTGTCTGTGTATAGACAAAGTTTTCTCAGTCCCTTGTCTCACTTCTAAGTGGTAAATAGGAGTGAGTGACAGCAAGGAATTAACCATCCTCCTCTAGAATCAGTGACCTTTCCAGCTAGAGAAAAAGGGATCAGCTACTGCATTTAAACTAGACCCTTGACTCTCAGGGGAAGGGAGATGAGAAAAGGCAGCAGGTGGAGCTAAGCAGCAATCAGAGAGGACAGAGCGTGTCTCTTTCTTACCTGGTGGAAAAGGCTGCTTAGCAAGCCCTCATGCAGCAATCCTAGGCATCTACAGTATTGCAGCCTCTGTGCTATTAACCAACTCAAAGTGCCTAGGAGGCAGGCACAGGTAAGCTAATATTTATTGCAACTCCTGACCAATGAGAACTGGCCCCTCCCTGACCCTCCAGAAATAACCCCAGTGCTGGTCCAGTTACTTAAGGAATAAGTTTACTAGGTTCAAGTAACATTTCTCGCACAAGTTTGTGCTTCTAGATGCATTAATGTAGATGGTTCCTTTAAATGTGGGCACTTAGCAAGGAAATGAGATTCATTTATAAATATAAGGAAATGAAGACCTTTAGTGTAGTTCCTACATACCACCTGCAGCTTTGAAACAAATACTCCTTGAGAGTCAGGGGGCTCTAGGAACTGCAGTGCAGACTGGACCTCTTGTTAGCTTTCTCCTTACTTCTGCTAATCCCCTGATGGCCAGTTCACTTCCACAACCAGTGCCTTGGTGTTCTCATCTGTAAAAGGGCAACACTGATATGAGAGGACCTAAGATTTGCTGGTGAAGTCTGTGAAAGACTGATGAAAGGCACTAACAGAACAAAAAGTGCTCAGAATTCAACCCAACTATTTAAAAGGGCCTTATCCTACAGTCTCTGGAAAATTAAAGCAATTGATTTGTGGCATGGCTACTACTCAGTATCAAGTGCATCTACTTTTGGATAATTTTATTATGGTTAATTAGTCAATTCTGAATATCTTTGGGCGTTTGAATTTCAGAATTGGCTTTTCTCTCAGATAGTGAAGTTCTGATTAGTAGACCAAGTTCCCTCTGGTTTGGTAAAATGAACTGAAGAGAATTCCTATTTCTAACACTAGAACCTGGGGTGGAAGAAAGGAAAAGAGAAGAGCAAAGAGGCACTCCCAAACTATTGATCCAAGTTAATTTCTGGTAATTAGTTAAATGGCATGACTGAAGGATATATTAAGTTGATAGGAATGCTGGGATGATGTCAACTATATGGCAGGAGCCTAGCCCTTACAAGACAATGCTAAGTTTGTATTTGTGACCTCTCCTATTCCCTGATGCAGCCAAGTGAATGCAGCTGTGGTGAATCCTGGTTAGCCCCAAGGCTGCTGTTCTCTTGAGAGGTGCAGCAATGGGACTGGTGCAAATTGCACTGAATGTGTGGCATTTTTTTTAACACTAAGACTAAGAAAACTCCAGTTGTTTTAAAATGGTCCATGACCTGGGAGTATTTTATTACTTGGCTATTTTCTACCAGCATGATGGAGTGGGTCTAATGGGGATGTGCTTAAACATTCACTGCTTAAAAATGCACCAGCTAAAGTCTAAACAGTGGACTATTGTCCACCAGATATGAGTTGGGCACACCATGGTTACCAAAAATAGAATTGCCTTGCACATCTGCTTGTGAAGCTGTAACATTGTTTCCAATGGAGCTTTCTCAGGAACTGGTAACAATACTGCAGAACAAGTGCATAGTATTTTCCAGCCAGTGTAAACAGTACTCTGCCTATTTTGCTCCAGAAGCTATTTTTACCTTTGCTATCAACATGGGCTGTCTATTCAGGAGGTCAAACTCTGGGTATCATAACAGTTCATTACAGCTTTAATCTACAAGTCCTTACTGGGACAGCTGATTCAGTGACTGTAAGGGCATGCAGCACAAGTTCTGTTCTCCCATGCACCCAAGACAGGAAGTGCTCAGACAGTTGGGGCTTCTGAACAGAGAGGATTTTCACACCATCTAAGTGAAGTTTGGAAGTCTGACATGGTTTGGAGAATGGGGAGTTTCAGCCAACTATTTGTGCCCCAGATAAGACATACTGTAGGTCTGGTATGAAGGGAAGGAGAGGAAGGTATAGGCAGTCCCATGATTTGGGCCATGCTTTTAGCATCCATGAGCGTTACAGAAAATATACCAGGAATTTTTTTCAGCCTGTAAGCAAAGCCAGAACTCTGATCCCCGGGGGATTTTAATAGCTCAGATGTTAACTGAGATGTCTATGAAATCTATGATAACCATGCCCAGACTGAGGGGAGTGAGTGGGCTGCTGTAGATAGTGTTGGTTGGTTGAACTTTCCAGGCAATAAAACTTGTAGCTATTATGGGCTCAACTGTGTTGGAAAAGCCTGTTTGAAAGACCCAGTGGGTTAAAGCTGAGGAGCATCTATGCCAGTGATCTTATTACTGTTGGAGCTGAAATGGCTGAGAGGTGGATTCTCCCTAGCAAAGCTGATATGACTAGGCTTTGAGTAAATCTTCCTGTGACAACTGTCTTTCAGTAGCAGGCAGGAAACCTAATGTAGAGGCCCATGACAGGTACAGCTGATCAGAAAATGGTTTCCTTCAAAGCAGAAATTCCATTTCCATTCTGCTACAGAACTCAGAACTGACCTTTCCTGTGAGAGATCCTCAAAATATCTCAACTTGAATTGTTTCATTCTGGTGCTTTCAAAACATCATTTATCAAATATAGCCAAGGCTGCACTCATTTCCAGGGAATGTAAACCTCAAAGTGAAATTAATCGGAACAAATTTGGTTTGAAAGGCGCCAACATTAGCAAAAGGAAACAAGTTGAAATGATACTTGCCAAATGCTGTTGAAACGGACATTCATCAAATTTTCAGTTTAGACAAAACGGCATTTTCCAAAGGAAATACTGTTCCAACAGACTTACTGCTCATCTCTATTAAGGGTAAAATTCAGTCTTGCAGGCAGAAGTACAAGTGAACTGTGGCTAGCAGAGACACTGGAGCACTTCTATAACATGCCCCTTGATGGACGCACTGCTGAATGAGCAGCAGCAGCTGCACTCTGCACCAGGGCAGAATCCTGTTTCACTGCTGAGCACAGAAGTGTCACTTACACAGTTCCTAGCCATCTAAGCTCCCCCGCTACATTCTGTTTGACCTCCATCATGGCCTCCACTGTATGTCCATAGTTACAGTTTTGCCCTAAGTTAGGGGTATCAAACTCATTTGGCGCTGTGGACCAAAGAAATGGCTCAGGGCTGGTCCATGGGCTGGACTGGGCCCCAAACCAGCCTGCACACCAGACCCTGCTCATAGGGCCAGGCTGGTGTGGGCACTGTATGCAGTGTGCGCCCGGACCAGCTCCACATGCTGAATGCCATGCACTGGCCCCAAACCCATGTGGTGTGTGCAGTGTGTACCAGACCAGCTGTGTGCAGCACACAGGACTGGAGTGCATCACATGCAGTGTGCTGGTCCAATGTGAGACCCACAGGCAGTGCTGCAGGCCAGGTGATAGGGCTCTTTGACACCCCAGCCCCAAGCGATTACATTTGTCCCTACTGCATGTGTTTGGAAATGATTCCATGATGTCCTGAAGCATCAAAGTCCATTTACTCTGCTGTAGTTCAGTTCCCCTGGGGGCACACAAAAGGGTAGTATAACCCCCTGAAACTGTAGTCAGATGAAAACCGATGGTATTTGATGTTGCATGTCTGTCCCACCTTTTGCACATCAGTTGGAGCACCTGTTCAGGATTAGGGAGACCTGGTGGATCTAGATTCTAGGCTCACCTTTCCCTGATGGGATTCAAGTCCTGACTTTGCTCACCATAGCAGAGCAACCTAGTCACCAGGTCACAGGCCAGGCAGGACTGAGAGCACCTTCCTGTTGAGACCAGGTTGCTGGGCGGTCAGGAGAGAATATGTCTTTGAGATAGAAACCAACTAAGGGGGAGCCTGATTCTGGCTCAGGGAAGTGGATGCTGCCCTAGCAGGGGGAAGTGAGCTGGCAGCGGTGACTTTAGAGCAAGTGTGGCAGAGCCAGGGAGGGGGCAATCACTAAAGAGATGCGTAGGCTGGGACTGAACAACAAATGGAACTTACTGCATGAAGCAAATCTCTTCTGTGCTGGGTTTACCAGGCTCATTTCTTGTTGCAGCAGCTTCTTTGCATTGGTAAGGCTGGTGCAAAGGAGCCAAAGGGCAGGGGGAGACCCCAGGCCTGGGCTGCCCTTACAAGAGATGTAGCACAAGGACTGTGGAAGGACAGAGGCCAGAGAGGATGCCCACATCTGGCATATTGGCCATTGGCTGCTGACTGCTGGTGGGGGCTGCAGAAGCTGTATAGGGAAGACGCAAACTGCCCTTCTGCATTGCTGAGCAGAACAGGAGGGAACCCAGCCCACAGTGCCAGGAGCTGCTACTTTCCTCCTGAGGAGGGGACACTGGGATATCATAGCTGCCCCTGAGCTGCTGCTGTTCAAAACAAGTCTGTGACTTTGGCTCCAAAGCAAGGAATTATATCAGACACTTGACATTTCCCCACGACAGCTTCTCTGACTGGTAATTTGTGGAGATGATGCCAGGGGAGAATATCTGGATATTTATTCAAGGCCTACTGAAAAGGCACACACTCCTTGGCTTGTTTCGTGTTTGTTTACTGTGGATTGATTTCCCCCCCAACACAGTTTGAAACCCGGGGCGGGGGGAGGAATGGGTAGCAGCTAGTGCAGCATCCCAGCCATGTAGTGGTCTGGGCCAGGGTTTATCCCTGGAACAGACAGGCTTAGCAGAGCTGGGAGGGTTGTGGACACGGGGACCTTCCCTGAGTTCTTTTGCAAGCCAGAGGCCAAATCCTGCAGTCCTGGCTGAGGCCCAGGTGGAAGGATGGAGGGGAACTTTGCCTGAGTGAGGACTGGCTCCAAGCTAGGCACAGCCCCTGTGTATTCCCCAGAGGGGCAGGATGTTCATCTCAGTTTGTAGCTTCCAGGGATAACATCAAGGAGACTTGCAATCAGAAGGCAAGTGTCCCCACTTGCTTGGGGGTGGCTTGGCTACCAACCCTACAACCATCTCCTCTGATCTCTTATCTACTTCCCCTGCCTGATGTCACACAGCTGAGCTCTGCACTGGGTGGCAGCTAGCGTGCCACCCCTTTCGCCCTTGCCCTTACCTTGGGGTAGCACTTCAGTGCAGTTAATTCCAGTGTTTGAGCAGGTAATCCACAGCTGGCCCTAGAAACAGGGGGGCTGGTGTCAGAAGAAGAGTCCTTAGCTTTGAGCTGGCCACCCTCTTTGGTCTTTCAGAACCTGGAGCTGGTGATGTTTAGGCCTCATCTGCGGCCCATGGCTTTTTCTGAGAGCTGGTGAGGAGGTGGGGATGGTGGGGCAAAAGCCAATTTGAGGTCTGGCTGGTTTAGGAGACCTGGGCTGAAGTGCTTGAGGCTCCTACAGCAGTGGAAAGGCACCGCTGAGAAACTCTGATGTATGTTAGCAAACTACAGCTATGTTCACCAGCAGTTCCGGTTGTGACAGGACATGTCTCATTTACCAATAACCTGAATGGCATGGCAGAAAGGACATCAGGGGAAAGACGTGTGCATTCCTTTCCATGGCAGACAATAATGCACTACTGTGTCCCAAGGCTTTCACTGACAACAGATGCCATAAAGCAGCAGGAACCCCCAACTGCAACCACTGCACACCTTCACCCTAGCACACAGTCTAATCAGAGACCATGTGCTTCAAGGTCAAGAGAGCAGCATGTGTGATTCATGCATTTTATGCCTTTGGGGATGGCTTTGCCTTAATACTGCCAGGACTAGCAGTAATACCACTGCTTAGCTGGAGGGAACCTCTGTGAAGGGGTAACAGGAACAGGGAACCAGAAGAGAGTTCCTGGTTCAGTCAATTCAAATCCCCTGCTGTCACAAGTAATGATATCCTACAAACTCTTCCACACATTGAGCAAGCTCCACCTTAAAAACAGTTTGGTTACTTGTCTGCACTACTGTCTATAGCAGGCCTTTCCAGAAGATCACTCCTCTGCTAGAAACCTAATTTCACAGTCAGTTCATACCCCTTCTTGTTGTGTCACCATTGTCCTTTAAGTCAAATAGCTCATTTACTTCATGTTTATCATGACCCCACTCAACCTTCATTTTGCTAGACTACAAGCCAAGCTCTTTAGTCTGCATACTCCTGTTCTCTGCCCCAGTCCCAGAGTCATTTAATCTTTCTTGAACATGGGTAACCATAATAGTACATTGTAGCCCAGGTGTGGTCTCACCAAGGCCTTGTTTATTAACAATTCCTTGTCTTTAATAGAAATACGTCATCACAATCGCTGCACTCTTGGGCTTCCTCCACCACAAGCCTGTGTCCTCATCATTGGCTCCTCCCTCCGTTTCCTGCATTTAGAGAAAAATCACCCCAATTCCCAAACAAACTCCCCTGTTTACTAACTCTCTGGTCACTTGTTTCCTGACTTTTAAAATCCTTTGCCTAGGTCAGCCCTGCCCTGTTGTTGAGTCTCTGCAGCTCACTGTCCATTTGCTGTGAAAGAAAGC
>NW_005842348.1:891593-895784 GCF_000455745.1 Alligator sinensis | reverse complement strand
ACAGCCAGCCCCAGATAGCATGCAACTACACCAACCACCAAGCAAGAGACGAACAAACAACTGCTATTCCTTGCCTGGGACAAGTGCTCAGCAAATACTGTACCCAGTTGTGCTGCTCACTGCAGCTCCTCCTGGACTTCTAGAAACTGGATGCCACCGGAAGTTTTGAATTAATGCAAAACACTTCATGTGTGATTTTAAAGAAAATGTGTTTACCTGGGAAATGGTTTATATCCAGCTTTGGTTTATTCCACAGTTGTTTAGAACTTGGCTCCTGTGAGTTGTTTATTTGCAAACATTATGCATTTCAAACATTTTACTATTTATACAGAATCTCCATTAATGCATAAATATAGTAAGGACATTTTAGTATGATCACTCATTACTAAAATTGGAAGTCATTGAAGATAATTCATTCCCTATTAATGTAAACATCTAGTTATTTGGAGTACTTAAGCAGCTTCCCTAGGAAATCCAAAAATACCAAGAGTCATGTCTCCAAAATAGAAAGATGAGGACTGATTAGCTTATTTGCAGGCTGTTGGATTCCACAAATGCTCGTTAAGAATGACGCAAATTTAAAATGACGTTTTAAAGGTGGAAGAATTTTTGAGTTTGGACTTATTCCCACCAGGATTTCAATTCTTACTAAACCCTAAACAAATACACCAGAAAATGGGCTAAACACAAGGAGTTACAACCCCAAACTTTAAAGACATTCTGAGAAGACACAAGGGCAAAGTTAGTTACAACCCTGCCACATATACAGGGCTTTGGCCCAGGTTACCTTAAAAATGTCGTAAAGGCATTTAAAACAAGAGCAGTCGTTAGTTAAGGGGTGTTAAACTCCCATAACTACTCTCTAAATATTTCAAAGGTAAGAGTGAATCTTCCTGCGCTGAACACGCTGCCAGGAGTCTCCCAGAAGGGTGTGGAGCTAATGGAAGAGTGACAGCAGCCAATACGTACAAGCCCTAAAAGAGGTGTTTCTTGATTCTTTAGTGAAACTGGAGAAGGAAAAGGCTATTGATCTCTGAATGAAGCAAGTGGTTTGCTCTGTGCCCACTTTTCTTCTCTTCACCCCACTCCTGTTTCAGATCTCTCCTCTTATCTCTGTCAAAGAAGCAAACAGCAACAACCCCATTATATTGCAAAATTCAGTGCCACCCTGGAAAGTTGCTGCTCTCTGATGCCATCTCTCTGACAGTGGCACTATATTTTGCAATATAATGACATAACCAAGACTTCAGCTATGGAGGGAGAACTTTGCCAAAACAATGCCAAATGTTACAATTTTCTCATGATTGTAATGGGATACTGAAATATGGTTTTAATTTAAGGCAGTAACAGTTTCTATTGTTAAATGAGACGGTATTCCTAGAGAGTAGATGCATCCGAACCTTGACAGACAAACAGAACATTTAGCTTGAATTCAAGAGCATTACTATTCATTCATTTGCCTGTCTCAAGCAGCTCTCAGAATGGCTTTTATTTATTTATGGATTTATTAAATGCTTACCTTGGTTTCCCAAAGCTTAGCTAAAGTTCATTAACATTTAGCCATGTATAAATGTTTAGATTATTCATGATAAACCCAATAAGACTCACTTTTCCTAATAGGAAATTCCTTTGCCTAGCTGTAAACTGTTTTGGTTAAAGCAGGGCTCACTACAATTTGTGCAAGTAGCATATACTGATCTTATTTAAAAAGAGCACCCCCAGAAGCATGCTCATGTTCACAAGTATAACTTCTGTTGTATGTCTTGAGGCAGAAAGCTTTACTTGAGATTGGAATTCCAGTAATGACTTTTTTTTCTATTTTCTTTTCCTTTAATAATCCAACAGGCATTGTTCAAAACTGCAGTATCCACTGCAGCCTGGTGAAAACCCCCATCTGCCTAAAAGCAGTGGGGGTCACCTCTCTCAATGAGCATTAAGGCATCCAATTAAGATGGGTCCTACCACTTCTTGTTTCAGTAAGCTACCATTTTAGTAATTTCTGGAGTAAAATTACTTGGTGCACAACAATTTAAAACACCCCTCCCTTAGGGCCTTCCTGTTTAAACTGCAGAAGTAGTTGATAGTCCCTTTCTGAGTGCCCTTCCCATGGAGCACACAGCTATATACAACTCAGCTCTCTCTGTCTATTGCTCTTGCACATTTCTGTGATTCCTGAAAGGCCTTTCAGCCTTCCATAAACAGTTGGGCCATAGTCAGGTGTGGCTTCCTCCAGTAGATCTATGGCTCTGACCACTTTTATAAAAACATATCATTAATCAGCGTACTAGGCTGACAAAGCTGCATGTGATGGCTGCCTAAAAACATTGCTTCCTTTGGGCTGTTGGGGAAAGACAAGTTGCCTCATAATGCCCCAGGGGCAAATTCCTAGAAGGGCTCTGCTTGGTGAAGGGAACTTGGGATGTTTCCCCGCAGAGCACAGAGCTGCATAGGAATACCAGATTAACCCAGTGTGAATATACTGAGGGCAGCCGGAGTTTGGCTTTAGTTAAAATAATGAGGGAGGGTTGCCAAGCTTACTGGCCATGCCCAGATTATGTGAATACCTTATACAATAGACGCATTCTCAGAAGCATGACTTTAGTGAAATCTTCGTAGCTGATAACACCAGAAAGGTCTGTTATGTTTCCCCAGAGTAATCTCCTGCAAAGCTTGGACTAGAGCATCCCATCCAGTAGGGGCAAAGCAAGGATTTAAGCTGCTGTTAAAGATTAAAAGCACCAAATGCTGCTATCTACCTGGGACTTGCCCTGTGTGCTGTAGAGTTGCCAGAGTGGCCCCACACCATGTCTACATGCAGCTCCAGGACAGGGGTATGGCCGAGGGAGCAGTGGCATGGTCAACATGCCTCTCTGTTCTCCTTCCAGGTGCTGAATCTCCCACTGGGGCTGTGGGCAGCTGGGTGTGAGTCATGCCATGGAGCAGACACATCTCCAACTGGCCGGAGAATCTGGAGGCTGAAAAATGTTATCTAGGTGTTGTAAAACTATGCAATATTGATGAAAAAAAAAATTTATGATTGGAAACTCAGGACAAGCCTTGTTAAATGGCTTCCAATGGTTTTTTACCCTTAGTGTCACACACTGGTGCCTTATTTTTTTTTACTTGAATGTGTCTAGCTTCTACTTCCAGCCAGTGGATGTTAGCTTTCTCACAATGTTTAATGTTTCTTTTAGTTTTCAGTAGGCAAAACCATTTCTTGCCTTCATGGGTGTTGGGAAAATGTGGAAATTTGTTCCGCAAAGGCCTGAAAACCCAACAGGCAAACGCAAAACTCCAGCTTTTTATCTTCTCTTGATTTTAAGCTAATTGTAAGATGTTGGGGGACTTGACTTATAATGTGCTTTATCCTTGGAGCTGGCAACACTGTACTGATGTCTTTGCTCAACTGTTCAAACAATGAAATGGGGTCGTTCAGTTTTATTATACTAATGAGATTTATGAGAGCTTAGGCTTTGCTTTGCTGTTGGAACAGGAGCAGCTGGAATGTCAGCTACTGTGCTTCCTAGTGCTGCCCACTGGGGGATGCTATTGCCTTTGCAGAGGAAGTGGTAGCCATCCTGCAGGCTGGTCCTGTAGTGTGGAGCAGTCAGTGCTTTTGCTTCAAGGATTTTTTTTAACTTAGTTTATAGATTCATAGAGTCGGAAGGGACCTCAGTGGGCCATCTAGTCCGACCCCCTGCCCCTGGCAGGCATGAAAAAAGTCCCCACCCCTGGGGTCATGTGATCCCAGCCAGGTGCCTGTCCAGTCTCCTCTTGAAGACCCCCAAGGATGGGACGAGCACCATACTCAGGGATTCCCTCAATGAAATATTTCCAACATTGCTGGGGGGATTCTTGTTACAAGTATGTTTGCTAAGGCTCTCTAGTTTTGTTCAAACCCTCAAAACTAACAAGGTTGCTGTGACTCTATAGTCCAGGCTCTCCCATCTTCCTGAGGCATGGAGGATGTATGCATGGCATGTGGCATCATACAAAGTGTCAGCAACATGGTCCACGCTTCAGACAGGTCTGTTGATGAAACTGGAAGAACCACCCCCTTCCCCCCCCACCCCCACTGGAAAGGGGAAAAATTACGTCCTTTTAACAAGTTTTCTTATTTAATACGCTGCAGGGTCTCATTTTTTATTTATAACTTTGAATTCTGCATCCCTAGGTATTTGAGGCCCCCTT
>NW_005842348.1:883219-891562 GCF_000455745.1 Alligator sinensis | reverse complement strand
GTAGGGAAATTCCCAAAAGCTAAGACAGAAACATTGTGGGGAAAGGCCAGTCCAGGCAGCAAGATGAACTCTGTGAAGGGCAGCCCCAAGTTCTCTCCCTCTCGGGAAGCCTTGCTATTTAAACCTCACAACAAAATGTCTCATGAAACAGTATTTCACAGCTGCCAGCCTGCTTCCAAAAAGAAAGGACCATGCAATTTCTTAGTGAGAGAAAGATTTAATGCCTACAGAAAACTTTTAAGTAGTATGACTTAGAGTATACACAATCTGTTTAACATGGGAGTCCAAAAAGCTATTGGACAAGAAGCATAAGCGTGTATGGCTTTGCAGCACTGTGCAGAGGTAACCTGAACTACACGTATAGATACAGCTCCAAGACCAGCAGCCCAGGCTCCATGGTAGGTGGCAGGGGCCTGCTCAGAGCACGGGCTAACTGTGGCAGCCAGCTGGGATGCTGTAAGCAGATGCAAGTAGCTGCTCTGGGGTCTGCCAAGTCCTGGCTCAGCTTGTTGCTGGCGTGGGTGTATGTGCACCTGAGGTGGACGATGAGGGAGCCATGAGGGGTCTGATCCTTGTTGTGGCAGTGCAGCCCCATCCCTTTTCCTGCTGCCTGCCCTGAGATGCGTGTGCACAGATTCCAGTGTGGCCACTTGAAACCTCCTGGCTGCCTCCCACAGCTGGCCCAGGCCTTGCTACCCACCATAAAGCCTGGGCTGCTCACAGCAAGTGGCAGGGAGGCTGCAAGCTGCTGCACTGGGGTCCACGGAGCCTCAGCCTGGCTTGTTCCTGGCAGCAGGTGCATGCATGCCTTGGGGTGGATAGCAGGGAAGGGGCCCGGACCGCGCTGCCTTAACAAGGATCTGGCCTTTCACAGCTCCCCTGCCATCCGCCCCTGGCATACCAACATTTTTCAAATTGAGGTTTTGCATGTTTTTGGTACTCACTGAAAAATGTTGCCAACCCCTGGTCTAGCAGTTTTGTGGCTGCTGCGTGCGGCCAAATACAATTGTGCTTATGCCTAACACCTGCATATCTGACACCTTGACATTTTGGAAGTGGAAGAGGACCTGAGCCTTAGATTGTACATGTGCCTGGCTGTATGGGATTCATAAATGAGGATGGGCCATGTGGGCTGAATTAATTTTTAAATTGACAAAACTTCTACAAAGGCAGGTGATAGTTTGCAGGACTCCAAATCTATGATATCTAGGGTCTCCTGTTTTCCTCACCTGTATTAGCTTCCTGCATAACAAAGGTGTTTACTTAAATTGAACTCTTCTATATAATGACATCTGGCAATAGCTATATGAGTAGTATTAACTGTCTGGGACCCCAGGTTACACAAAATTATTTTTAAAAGCATATTTGAATTTGTTTTCACATTTTGCTGCTTGTTACATCGCTGATACTGTAGTTAGGTCTGCTGCATTCAGTCTGTTGTGTATGATGTTTACACTGAATGTCACTATATGCTGTGAACTGAGGAGATGAGATTATTGTCACATGGTTACATGGTTTCACTTAAGAGTACAGATCTGTGTCTGTGTATTACTCATTCTTGTAGTGCTAAGTAGTGATCAGAGGACTAAGCAAGTTACTGAAATATAAATGGGGATGGAAAAGTTTTTAACTGCGGGCAAGTGTGTATCAACCCTGAACCTTGCTGTATGCTCCTAGCTCCACCAAACCAGCTCTGCTGCCTTGTATCTGGGCTTTGGCATGGGCTGAATGGGAGCAAGAAGGCACAGCTTGCTTCTCTTTACAATTCTGAACATGTTCTTCAGCTTTTTCCCATCTTTTTATTGTGTTGCCCTTTGCAGACCCTGGAAGAAGCTTTGCTGCCAGGGTCACATTCAGGGAGCTGCTGGAGGGCTGGACTAGTTCTTCCATTGTCAGAGCTTGGTGTTTGCAGCAAGGCAGGGGCTATTCTGGACTCCTGTGTTTCTAGAGCAGACAAGGCCAATAGCTTCTCTGCAGGCAGAAGGGGCACCCTACTGACGAAGCAGTCTGTTGTGTTTCGCTCTCTCTTCCCCTGCTTCTCTTTTTTTTTTTACATTGCTCACACTGAACGTAACGTACAAAAACATATACGCTGCATTTCTGCATTCTGAGGTTTTTTTCTCCTCCTTCCACTTCCTTTTCCTCTTCTCCTCCCTTTGCCCTGTCAGTCCATCCTCTTGTTTACAGCAGGCTTAGGCTGTGGTTCAGACAAAGGAAGGACTGCCTCGCCATGATACTGGAATTGGCAACAGCCAGCCCTCCTGTTTGTAATGGTGACTGTGATTCCAATGACTTGCTCTTCTGTGGGAGCCATGCTGGAACCCTTGTCTTGTTTATTTTGGGTGTGTGAACAAGGAAGGACCCAAAGAAAGGTTGATGAAACCTGGCCTTCTTGGACAGGACTGGCTTTATTGTACAGATATTTCCCCCCACTCCCCCTTCCTCACTCTGCACAGCATCTAAGGCTGAAGCTCCTCCAGCTTCCCAAACAGGAAGGCAGAAACAGCCACTCTGCAGAAACTGGCCTGGAGATTTGCCCTAGTCAACAGACTAAAAGCCCCAGCCCTGCCCCCACCCCAAGCACTGCTCTTTTTTTTTTCCGTTAAAAAGGGAAGCCATTGTGGTGAAAAGTGAAATGTGTTGGGGTGTAACTTTCAGCCAAGTCTACCCTCACCTGCCCCGCAGAGAGTGGGGTAATGTCAGTTCACAGCCTGTGTTGCAAGAGAGCGCGGTTATGCTTATCTAAAATTCTTGTAAACTGTTCAGCACTAACAGGGGCTAGGTCAAATCATGATAAATAAGTTCACTGGACTGAGGAATGAGTCCTGGAACAGTTCAGTAACTGAGTTACCTCACCACTTATGAATATCCTGCAGGAGAAAGGAAACGGCTCTATGTCTTCTAATAACAACGGTGAGACCATTCTGGGAGCAGAGTATAGAATAAAGTCTAGTAGGAACCACTATGGCATGGCCCAACCTCTAACAAAGAGCAGGCCAGAGAACCAAACCCAGCAATTTCTGTATCAAATATACAACTCCTTGGTAAACTAAAGCAGCATGTCTCAACCCATGGGTCATGACCTAAAAGTGGGTTGCAAGAATATATGAAAGGGTTGCGAACAATCCTGGAAAAATGTGGAAAAACCAGAATGCTGCTTGGGAGTAATGTAGGGCCACATGTTGATATTACTGTTAATGTTTTCCTGCTAATACTGATTTCTGCTTTTAAAATTAAGACTGTTGAGCTGCTTTAACTTGTCTGTAATAAGTATTTTGGGGCAAAAATACTTGTGTGTTTTTGACTATTTTTTGGGCTATGACTGGCCATCAATGTTTACAAATGGGTGCTAATACAAAAGAGGTTGAAAACCACTGAGCTAGAGCACATGCTTCAAAAAAGAGACACCCGCTCTTGGTTTAGAGTCTAAAAGTGATTCACAGGATGGAAATTTTAAAAGCAAAATGGGTCATCTTTATATATAATGTGTGTGTGTGTGTGTGTGTATCCAAGCATATCCATTATGCATGAATACATACATATGTATGTGTGTGTGTGTGTGTGTGTATATATATATATATATATATACACACACACACACACACTGTCTGATTTAGCTACACTAGAATTACTGGCTTAAATTCTAGGCTTTTTTTACACAAGGTGTTAGATAAGGAGCCTGATTTCCAGAGGTACAAAATGGACGAGAGATTGCCTAAACATGTTGGGTTCCTAACTCTCCTCAAAATCAACCCTGGGACAAGTTGGTAGACAGCTGTGGCTGTAGGAAAAAGGGCTGTCTCACAGAATACCTGCCCAAGGCTTATTCCTGTCTATGGACCACCATGGTGCTGAGGTAGCAGGGGACAGAAACTGGCATGTTCTATCGGTGTCCTCTATGGCCTCTTAAATAACCTTTTGGTTAGTGGGCTCAGGATGGCTAATACTGAAAAAGCATAGCTAAGTTGTGCCTTCTCCAGGCTCACTTCCAGTTTATCATGCAGCCTCATGCCAGCTGCCATGTCCCATATAGCTTCAGCAGGGTAATCCTGTCTTCCCCGTTAGGCTGCACTTCATTGAAGCTAAGGGAGGTTCTCCTGGGGTAAGAACCTTGTCTGCAGAATGTAACTTCTTCACTATCTCTGAGCCAGGGCCAGCCTCCCTTTCTTGCCTCTCCCTTGGTTATTTTGCATGCTATCATCCTTGCAAGCTCACACACTGGGCTATAGCATATGGCTGTGGCTGATACATCTGCACTGTGAACTACAAACCTTTATATGCATCCCTCCCACCCCATCTCTCCCAGCCTGTGACTTGCTCTTCCCTGCAGCCTGAGCCAGTCTGTCTGCTCTCCCTGCCTGTCTGAGATCATTTCTGCCTCTGCTCCCATGCAAGTTTGCCTGTGTGTCTGGGGGTTTGATTAGTGTGCAACGAGACATCCTGGTGTGTGACAGGTGGATCAGCCATTGCAGGTCTGGTATGTTCATGTTCTAAGGTGCACCATGTAGCTGCAGCTTATCCATCACATGAACAGATCAGAGGTGCCCAAGGGGCACAGAGTGCTACTGAAGACGGCAGCAGAGTTACCAACCCCACTGCTTTTGGCATGCAGCACGCATAGTACCCAGGGGCCTAGATAACAGCCATGAATGGAACCTCCAGTGGGAGTGCTGCCAGTGCTGACTTGTGAACATTTTGTCATAAGGTTTTCTGGACCAAACCAGTCCCTTGAATGAAAGAGGAAGCCGGTGATGTTTCTGGAGAACTGGTGCAATATTTTGGTTCCTTACCGGGCAAGCAGCCACCAGCTCTAGCTTCCCATTGCAACAAACCCAGCTACTGGCCTCTGTGCATGTGTGTTTGGGGGTATCTCAGCCAAGTGAAGTGCAGTATAGCTTAGAGTTAGGGCATAGGAAAGGGTGAAAAGTAGCCAGGTGGATGCCACTCGCTGAGCAGTGCAGGCAGTGCCCTGCCAGAACTGGTGCTGCCATCTTCCTGCAGCCAGCACCTTGAGAGGCCAGACTTCACATCTGGGTCAGCGTAGCGCAGTCCTGAGGCGGCCCCCCTGTTGTGTGCACATGGCAGGATGTGGCCAAGGGATATAGGCAGAAGTGACTCGCTCGTCTAGGGGGACCCATTGCAGTAGAAGGGTGCTGAAATAGAGCAGCAGGAGTTCTGCAGAGCAGGGCACCTGCTCCTTCCCCCACTGCAGCTCTGGCCAAGGTGCTTTCCCAGGAACAGGCAGTGGAAATTCTTGTTTACACATGATTTGCATTCTTTGCTTGCTGAGCCCTCCAGGAAGGGCAGTGGGACCAGCGGCAGCTTTATCTCCTGCCCTCAGCACAAAGCTGTTTCCCTGTGTGCACCACAGTCAGGAGAGTAGCAGTTTCCTTTTCCCTTTTGACTGAACTGAGAGCTGTCACCCTTACCACGATTCCCTGCATCTCTGAGGACCAGCAGGTTTGAAGGCATGCAGCTCCTCTGGATGCCTCCAGGTGAGACCTGTGGTGGGGCTGGGCTGGGGCATGGCTTCATTGAGAGCCCTTTACAGAAAACTCCTCTGGAAACTAGAGAGGCTCTTTAAACAGAGGATGGACAGGAGCTCTTGTGATTTCTCCTAGCCCAGCCCAGCTGTTTTGGGAGAGAAGGAAGAAGGAGCTGTGACCTCAGACCAGCTGTGAGACCGAGACAAAAATTAAAGGGTTGGTTCCACAACTAGGAAGGGGTCTCTGGGCATGGTGTAGGTCTCTGTGTCCTGCTCTACTGCCATGGCACAGAGCATATGGTCTACACTTTGCATATTTTTGGCCTGCCCTCCTACTGAGGAATAAGACCACAACATGCCTCATTCTTTGCTCTGTCCTCTGGCTCAGGATGTTACATTGCCATATGACGAGGTTTCATCACAGTGATGCACTGTGGGGAAACTCCTGAGGGCAGGCACTGAACTAGCCCCAGCACAGCAAATCTACATAGAAAACAAGTTATGGGGGAAATGCAAAAACTTACTGTGCTCCAAGGAGGCAGCCTGGGGGGTAATCTAGTGTCTTTGATGTGCATATGGCCTTCGGCCTTTTCCTCATGCCTCTCCTTTCCTTAGTTCAAACGGGAATGATGGAGTGACGCCAAACACAGCTGGATTTCAGTTACTTTTAGTGGCCAACCTATTTCATGAGTCTAGGCCAGGCTTCGGACAGAGGGGCTGCAGTGACAGGGAACTTGAGCTGTTTCCACCTCCACACATGAGACTTCAGGGAGTTACAGGGTCTGCTTGTATGTACAGCGAGCAGACTCTCACCCCATTGCGGCAGCACTCCCCAGCCCTGCCACTGCTGTATCCTGAGGGAGCCCACTCATTTCATCCCCCAGGTTCCTTCCATTCTCCACAGATTTGTCCCTTTTCTTTCCTGATGAAAACTATTCCCATCCTCAGTGAAAATTGTGAGTCTGAGGTGCCAGTTGTTGATAGGAAGGGAAGGCCTGATGTCATTCTCACTCTCCTGGAGTCCTTTGTGCTGCACCCCACGGTTGGGTCTTGGTGGGGTGAGAGGTCGCCCTGGGGCACAGCAGAGGAGCTGTCTTTCTGACAGTGAGATGTATTCACTTTTGGTATAGTCTCCCCCAGGTTGGGTTGGAAACCTAGGGTTTGGGCACCACAAAAAGCCCTGCTGTACAGAACCAGTATCCAAGTGAACACATTTCCTTTGCTTCTCTGAAGCTTGCCAACAAGCTGAGCTGGCAGGGGTTCCTGATGTGTCCCTATCAATGGAATGGATTAGCTTTCTCGTGGCTGAGATGTCAGGCTCCTGTAGACAACATCAGGGACTTAGGGCTCCAGCCCTGCAAGCCTGTTGCATCCCAACACTGGCCCCAAGCCTGCCCTATTCCCAGGCATCCCAGAAGGCACTTGACTTCCCAGACATCCCAGAAGTCTTCTCCTTTGACTTCTCTGTGCTATTCTTGATCATAGTCCCTCTATAACCTGCACTCCACTTCTGCATCACTGATGGGAGAAGCAGTCCCACCACTTCTTTAAAATGCTGGTATAAAAAGCCCCCAACACAAGCACAGACCCCCACAACTTCTCTTTTCTCTCCTGAAAAAGATCTGGGCCTCTCATGTCCCTCTAGTACCAGTACCTCTCCTCACACACATCTCCCCTGACAGAAGCTCTAGGTTTTCTGTTTTTTCAAGTGTTACCTAGTTTAGCCACATAGCACCTCTCAGAGGTAAGAGAGCATTACCAGCCTTCTTCTAGAAAGGGGAAATAGAGATACAGGTCAGTTAAGGACCCTCCTGTTCGTGTGGCAGATTTCTTTGTCTGTTCACTACACAGAAATTATCTCATCTGCATGTATTTGCTAGGCAAATTCATCCATATGCTTGCTGGGGTGGGTATGCAGGAACAACCAGGTTCTGCAGATCCCATAGCTGATATGGAAAACTGACATATTCTTTCTGAGCAGCAGAGTGATACTACTTTCCACAGTCTCTGGGAGGCCTTGGCCTACCAATTTCCAGGGTTTTTTTTTTAAAAAAGGGTTAACAAAGGATGCAATTTTTGCAGAAATTCAGCCGTAGAACCTTAACTGAACAAAAAGGGTCGCACCCAAAGAGTCGTGGTGGATGGGTCGGTTTCGACCTGGAAGGGTGTGGGCAGCGGGGTCCCGCAGGGCTCGGTCCTTGGACTGATACTCTTTAATGTCTTCACCAGCGACTTGGACGAGGGAGTGAAGTGTACTCTGTCCAAGTTTGCAGATGACACAAAGCTATGGGGAGAAGTGGACATGCCGGAGGGCAGGGAACAGCTACAAGCAGACCTGGACAGGTTGGACAAGTGGGCAGAAAACAACAGAATGCAGTTCAACAAGGAGAAATGCAAAGTGCTGTACCTAGGGAAGAAAAATGTCCAGCACACCTACTGCCTAGGAAATGACCTGCTGGGTGGCACGGAAGTGGAAAGGGATCTTGGAGTCCTAGTGGACTCCAAGATGAACATGATTCGGCAGTGTGACGAAGCCATCAGAAAAGCTAATGGCACTTTATCATGCATCAGCAGATGCATGACGAATAGATCCAAGGAGGTGATACTTCCCCCCTATCGGGCACTGGTCAGACCGCAGTTGGAGTACTGCGTGCAATTCTGGGCACCACACTTCAAGAGGGATGCGGATAACCTGGAGAGGGTCCAGAGAAGGGCCACTCATATAGTTAAGGGCTTGCAGACCAAGCCCTACAAGGAGAGACTAGAGAACCTGGACCTTTACAGCCTCCGCAAGAGAAGTTTGAGAGGCGACCTTGTGGCTGCCTATAAGTTCATCACGGGGGCACAGAAGGGAATTG
>NW_005842348.1:878784-883118 GCF_000455745.1 Alligator sinensis | reverse complement strand
TTCCTGCCTATGCAGGGGGTTGGACTTGATGATCTATTGAGGTCCCTTCCGACCCTAACATCTATGAATCTATGAATAAAGCCTTCATCATCTGGAACTGTATTGATCTGCACATCGATCAGCTGAAAGGTTTAAACAGGGGGTATTCAGATGTTCTCATAGACCTTTATTTCCTGGACATTTTGCCAGTGGGAGATGGTTTTGCTAGACAGCTATACAGTTTTGGGAACTGGGATTCCTGTATGCCATTCCTGGTTTTGGACAGGAAGTATTGTCTAAAGAATAAATCAGTGAACACAGACAATCTAGGCAAGTACACAAATTGGTCCCATTTGTTCCAAAAAGCAGTGTGGAAGTAAGACTTTCCCTAATATACTCTATGTCCAGCTGTCCCAGAAAAGCAGCTGTGCAAATTTCTCTGTTAGTCTAGCTGTTAGGTATAGGGACAGCTGTCTACCTCAAGATATTGGTATGGGGCCTTGGTGCACGGTAAGGGTTGTAAAATCCAGAGGAACATTAACAAGAGTGAAAAGGTTAGCACTCTTAGTTCAGAACTAGAGACCCCTCACGGGGTCTAAAGGGTATCTTGTTGGGAAGCTCTCTCCAGGGGTGGATCCAGAGGGGGTACAATGGTGCAGTTACACCTCCTTCTGATTCTTGGTCCACCCAAAGTTGAAAACCAATTATCTGGAAGAGGCAGTAGCATTTCTATTCAGGCAGCAGTGAGGGAGTCTCGACTTCAGGGCTCATTACCTGATTACTTTTAAACATTTTATTCCATAGTTGTTAACAACCCTCTCTCCTTTTTAATGGTCTTGATGTCTCGCTAATTGAGCACTCTTTCTGTAATTCTGCTGTCTATTAGCTGCTCCTGGTAATGTAGCTCCTATTTCACAGCCCTGCAGACTGTTTTTAACTCTAGCTAAAAACATTAACTTGGGTGAATAAATATCAGCTCAAGTGTGAAAAGAACTTATCGTGAAGCATTAGATCAGGGGTCAGCAGTGTTTCTGGGCAGAGTGCCAAAAACACCCGCAACCTCGGTTTGTAAGATGTTGCTGTGCTGGGGTGAACAGAGGGGGAGCTGCAAGGAGCCCAGTCCTTGTTCTGGCAGTGCAGCCTGGGCCCCTTCTCCAAGGTGCAACTGCCAAGCATAATGCCTTTGCCTGTCATGCTCTGGCATGTGTGCTGGAGGTTGCCTACCCTTGCATTAGATGCACTTTCCAGATGTTCAAGAAGGCTAGATTTTGTTTTTATGAATGGGAAAGAGATGTACATTTAATTCTAATGACAACAGGAATAAAGAAATCTCTTGATTATTTTTGCCTAGTCTGTGTTTGTATATATAATACCATATATGGTATAGTAAATTCATTTGCAGTTCCATAATATTATATTTATTTTTGCTTGGATCTTGAACTGAATAATATAGCCTTAGACCCCTAAGCCTATCATTAAAGCTTCTAGTTTCTTCTGACCTAAAATAAAAATTGTGTTGTGTTATATGTGAAGATGCACCACACCATCTGCACTCCTTTTTTCAAAATCCTAGATCTGCCCCTGGAGCTTTCTGATATCTGCCCACAGCGCATGTGACTTAGTAATAGTGCACAAACACAGAGCCATGCCACTTCATAATGACAAAAATTTTTGCTACATTTTACATTTCAAAGGTTAGACTAGACTTTTCATTGCAGATCTTAGATATTACGGAGAAGTTCCAGTAATACAAACTTTCTTTACATGACCTCTTTGACATATGGCCTCAAATTTCCCCTGGGGTATGATCTGTCCACCAAAGTTTGGACCAACTTAAATATGTATGTGGATTTCAGAGAAGATGCAAAATTTAACTGTATACAAAAGCTCATCTGGAACCATGACTGTGGCGATAGCATACTTCGGAGGATGCACTGCGTTCCTTGTTTTCTATCATAGTGTTGCCCATATATTTAAAAATAGAAATAATTATTAAAAAGTTTCACTATTTTCCATTGCCTCTTTTGACATAGCCTGTAGGAGAAACAACTTGTTGAGGTTATAAAGGTCTTTTGTGTTTCTGTTTGTGTATTCAAGTGTTACTGCTTTTTGTGTGCAACTGAAAGGGAGTGTGGTGGACCTGTATGCCCGTGTGTGCGTGCAAGGGGACCTGTGGGTATGTTTGCTTTTCTTGCTGGTGGGTGTAATGCTGCAGGTGTTTGGAGCCTGTGCGTGTGAGTGGGTGTATTGTTGGCTGGGCCTCTGTGTATGTGTATGCATGCTTTTGCCTGTGAGGCCTAGAAGTGTCTGAGTCAGCCTGTGAATACCTCACCAAGGCAAGGAACAGATATTGCATTTGTCCCTGAAAAGTTTTTTGCCTGTGTTTGTCCCAGAACAGAAATGTCCTGGGATTGGTGAGTACACACATCGCTCTTCCAGTCAGGGTTTAGTGAGCAGCTGAATGCAGTGCCACTTTTCTGCCATTGATTCAGTGATGTAACCTGAAGGAAACCATTCAGATGTGCTTTGAGATGTCCCAGGACAAATCGTTCACGCTTCTTATCCTGTGAACCTTTCTAGGGTCTGTCCCAGGACAATGGACATGAACATCATGACTGCACTTTGTCCCAAAATAAAATGGTTTATCTGGGGATGGATGCAACATCTGTATAGAGCCCAAAGCAAAGAAGCTATAGAGCTGGGTCTAGTCTTAGGGTCTAGTCTGTCTTCTGGGACCTATTGTTTAGATTGGAGGGACCAACCTTTTCAGCATGTGTGCCACAAATCAGCCCCGCATCCACCTTAAGTGCTACTTCAGTCCCCTTCTCCTGCCCAAGCTGCTGCTCTGCTTTCTGCTCCCTGCTGATCTGCTCTTGCTCTCTGCCTTATGTGCCCCTGTGGAAGCTCTCTTTTCCGTGCTGGTCAACTTCCCCTTGCACGGGGCCTCAGCCAGGTGGGAGGCAGGACTGAGTTACAGGAGAGGGGGTGGGCTGATGCTGAGGAGGTTTTTTCATGGCTGTGAGGCCCCGAGATCTGATGTACAGGGGCCTACGAACGGAAAGGCAAATGAACACAGGCCACGTAGCAGGTTCAGGTTTCTCCCACTGACCCTGAGCTCAGCAGACCGGCGCATGCATTCCACTCATTCTCGTCAGCCCCAATTTGTTTCACATCTGCCTGAGTTATGGGAATGAGTTTGCTGACCTCAGCTGGTTACAGTGCTGTCCAGTTTCTCTAGCACCTGCTGATTCTGGCTGGAGCACTATGCGGAGCTGAACTCACTGAGAGAGAGCGGCTGGGCAGTGTGACGGGAGGGAGAGCAGTAGGGCATTAGGGTCTCACTGACAGACCACCAGGGAGTTGGGGTTTTGCTGGGAGCTGGTGACACAAATTGGAGAGGCTTGCTATTTTTCCCTCTGACAAGGGATGGTTGCCAGAATTTATGCTTTTCCCTTTTATCTGAGTGCACAGTGACAGGAAATTAGAAAGTTAAAACTGAGGTCAGCAGGGAAAGCGGTGGGCCACGCTGCTGTGTTGCTTGCTCATTCTTGTTGCTTCCAGGCCAGCAAAGGTTAAAGACAGCTTATTGAGGCAAACACAAGTTAGCCGGCTCCACAGCAGCATAACTGGATGAAATTCTGTGTGATTGATAGGGTGGCCATCACAGAGGATGTGTGGTTTTCTGCTACTCTGTCCTCTATCGATACAAAACCCGACGCCTTTATGTCCTCTGTTTTTCAGACATAAAGGTGTCCGGTTTTGTATTAATACCGGCCTAGCGATTGACATCCAGGTGGTCAGAAGTCCTGAGCTAGAGGGACCGTGGTCTGCTTCAGTCCTGGGTTTGCAGATTGGTTTCCCCTACTTTCCCCTGCCCCACATTCCTTGCAGGCATCCTTTCATGTTTTGTGTGCAGCTCCATTTCCCAGCACCACAGCCCTGCTCTGGGCTTCCCTTATACCTGCTGACTTGGAAGTGGATTCAGAGTGACCCTGGTTCATATGGGACATTCAGTGTAGCTGGAGTTGCAGCAGTGCTGAATTTTGGATAGGGAATAATGTTACCTGCATCTTGTCCCCGTTCCCCAATGCAGCTCCGTGACATGACTGCATCTCTTCTCACACACCTAAAGGGGTTGCTGCTGGTGACACGTTATTTTTTTGACATCCCTCTGAAGAGCTTGGAGAACAGGAGTGAACTTTCTTGAGCAGCCTGTGAGCATGTGTGTGTGAACACGCTGACACAGTGTGAGCAAGCCAGCAGCAAGCGCAGCTGCAGAGCAGACTGCAGATAAGGCCTCATGCAACTGGGAGAAGGAAGCGCAGACAGGGGCCACTCCCCCTTGCCATTTCCTC
>NW_005842348.1:871117-878753 GCF_000455745.1 Alligator sinensis | reverse complement strand
AGAGCGTGTGTGCAGCAGGGAAGCCATCCAGTCCCAGGGCTCCAGGATTCCTCTCAGACCCCACCTGGATTGACTGTACTGCTCCATTGCCTTGCAGGCACTGGTGAAAGGATGGTGATCTCCCAGTAAGGCCCAGGAGACGGCGTGACGTGGTAATAACTCTCTGCCTCCAATTTTTCTTTCTGGCTGTCCTGCTCCTCTGCCCGCCCCTCCTTACGCTCTCTCTGAATTGCCTTTTTCTGTTCCAAGGGCTTCACATCACGTGCTTTTTTCTGGTGGCCACAGGGTATCTGCCTCCAGTCTGCTGCACTGCTGATATAAGGCAGCATCTGAACCACAGCAATGACTCTTGCTTATTTCTGAGACTGCAGCTAGTTGCGCCTTGGAGCACCCTGGCTGCGCCAGCTCTAGCACTCAGCCCTAAGCTGCGGCCACTAGTCTCTGCCTTGTGGCATCCTGACAGTGGCCTGACTTGTCCTTGTGCTATTTCCTGATTTAGTAAGGAGAGGCAGTCCGGCTATTGCAGCACTCCAGTTCACATATATATGGTCAGGCAGGAAATAAAGCTAGTGCTCAGAAGGGCCGGAGTGCAAACATGATGGCCTCACAGGGACAGGACCTGTCAAGATGCTTGCAGGATTAGGTCCCTGTGCAGAACTTACTGGACAACACTGGGAAGTTACCATGTCCTGGGAAATAGGGAGGAATATCCCCTCCCCTCCCTGGCTTAGTGCAGCCGAGGGTCCCTCCCCTAAGTATACCAGCTCCCTCACCTATTCACTGCCTGTCTTTGCCCACAACCTTGCTTCCCTGACCACTTGATAAGAACCAGCATCATTTCCCCTACCCCCTTCTCCACCACTCCCCCTTTCCCTCTGCTGCTTACTCTCTCAGTGCCCGCTTCTGTCTCCCTCCAGTCCTCCCAGCTGTCTCTCAGCCCATACCTCTCCACAAGGACCTCCTGTTCTCCTATGTCCCCTACTCACTCTCACTCTGGCTCTACCATTCTCTTTCTCTGAGTCTTTCCACAAAGTTCAAGCCAGCCCTAGCATCTCCTCTTTGAGAA
The DNA here is from genome assembly GCF_000455745.1 of Alligator sinensis. Classification (NCBI taxonomy): domain Eukaryota; kingdom Metazoa; phylum Chordata; order Crocodylia; family Alligatoridae; genus Alligator; species Alligator sinensis. Next base: position 877,687 of record NW_005842348.1, on the reverse strand, counting down.
AACCTGGCTTGGACTCCAGCTTTACCATTCACTTCTAAATTCACAGGACCAGCTATTTACTGCTGCCTGCATGTCCTCTTCTCTGATGCTGTCCTGCACCCTCCCACCTGGCTCTGCTCTCTCTCACCTGGTCTCAGCTCTGAGTATTTAAGAGTCTGCAGCTGTGGAAATGCTACAGAAAACTTTCAATTCTAATGATTGCAAATATTGTTCACTACAGGTTAGCGAGCATTTTTTTTGTCAGCTCTGATGCTTCCATCAGTTTTAGTTCATTCCCTGATATGTCCCATCTGTTAGCGCTGGCTGAAAATGTTCTCCTAAAAATGAGGGTTTCCAAGTAAACAGTGTATTTACTTTTATGTTTCTGCTTCTTGTGAAAAATTGTTAACCTTTAGTCAAATAACAGAATTATCCAGCACCAAAAATTTTGGGCCCAATCCAAAAGTTTCAATTTGGAAATGTTGAATAATTTTATATAGACATTTTGCCTTTTGTTTTCACTTAATGTCCACAGTAGGTCAGAAAGAGAGGGGATTGTGGAGCATCGTGTGAGAGATAAGATTGGGGCATCCAGTCCTTGGTGAGAACTGGAGCATGAGGCAACTAAACCACAGGTCCCAGGAGGCTGTATGGCTAGGTGGCAGACTCAACTCAAGTGTTTCACTGCCCTGTAATGTTTCAGTCAACTTCAGCAAACTGAAGTGTTTTGATGCAGGTCAACCTGACCCATTAAATTCCCCCAGGAGAAACATTACCTTCTTAGCTAGAAACTATGGAAGTCTGTTCCAGTTTTTGCTGGATTAAAGAACAGGATGCTAAAAATGGTACGAAGCAGGGAGAATTTTTTCTACATGAGGATGCCCATCTGCACTACAGCTGCAACAGCTGAACTGATAGTAGTGTGTTCCTAAAAATTCCTAGAGTAGATTCCAAATAGCTCCAGGGATGGGGAATTATAAATTATGTAAAGGAGCCAATATCCAGATCTACCTACATATAAATGATTCTTATGCTAGGTAACTCTGACAGGGAGGGGGTTGACAAAGAATGGCAGGTTTGTAAAAATAAAGTTTAAAGGAAGCACTTTTAAGGCTTTTAGGGTAAATACTTCACAAGCTTAGTGCCAGAGTTTCAAAGATATTTAGGCACCTAAAGATGCATATGGACACGTAATGGCATTTCTAAGAGCACCTAAGTGAATTAGGCACCCAACACCCCCTGTTTTTTAATCAGCCACCTATTATGCCTTGTACCAGAAGCTTCTTGGAGGCCAGCACTACTGTTTATTATAGATTTCCACAGCGCCTCATTCAGTGAAATAACCAAGGCTTTTGGGAACTACTGGAATATCAAAAACACACTGGTTATTAGCAAGTCTTCATAGTTTATTATGTGATTCCACTGGGGATCATAAGGGCAGAAGCTACAGTGCTGGCAGAGCTTTTGCTGTTTTGTCTCTGTGCCCATGTTGGCTTCTTTTATACAGAGTCATAGTTTAAAGCTCTTGAGATTTATAGCTTCTATTGTTGTAATTATGGACAAGCTACCGCAGTGTGGAATTCTGGCCATGGTGTTTGCTGGCGTTCAGTATGTACTTCTCTGCAAAGCAAACTGCAAAATAAAAGTTTCAGAGCCAAAGGCTGTTGTTTTGTGGTTGCTTTTGCTTGTTAGACTCATTATTTTTGAGCTGGCTCAGCAGAACATTGGGTAAATTATACTGCAATGTTCCTTTTTGATGTTAAAATAAATTATACAGTGGAGGGTAGTACAGGAATGCAGGCATTGTTTAACTAAATTGTACCGATCTTAAGTAGTTCTGACTAAGTTCCTGAACATCTTTGTATTAGTTTTACTGACTAGTTAACATTTTTCTATAAATTTCTATTGTGATATAATCAGGTGCAAAGGAAAATAATGTTAAGAGTCAAAATCTGGATTGTGAGGTTTAAGACAGAGGAACAGTTATGAATTCTTCCATGTTATATCTTGTTACTAACAGAACTGACACATCCACTTACCAATGGATGGTAAGTGGGCTGGACATAAGGAAAAATGTCTTTACTGTCCAAGCCCCCAAGGCCTGGAATAGGCTCCCTCCAGAGGTGGTGCAAGCACCAACTCTGGACACTTTTAAGAAATGTTTGGATTTTTATCTTGGTGGGATCCTTTGACCCAAGCTGACTTCCTGCCCTTTGGGCAGGGGGCTGGACACGATGATCTTCTGAGGTCCCGTCCAGCCCTAATGTCTATGAAGTCTATGAAATCAATAGATAAGTTTCCCCCTCCACTTCCAGTTTTACCCCCAGTCCTGTTGCACGTCACTCTGAGATTGTTGTCACACTATTACCATAAAGCCTGAGAATTTGGGGTCTCCCACCTGGAGACAGGGGAGGGCTGACCTGAGCAGGCTTGTAACAGCACTCAGGGTTTCCCATGTTCAAGGTGAGGCTCTCCCTAGCGCACAGCTCCAAGATATGGACCACCTGGCTTGAAAGCTGCAGCTACTACATCACAGACAGTCGGGTAAACTCAGCGTGAGGTAGATCAAGAAGCAATAACTGACCAGAACAGTTAAGTGACAGCAGATCAGGGCAAAGGAGGGAAGCATTCACATGTCTTCTGATGTCCTTGTCAGCATCAATCAATCAGGCCTGTAAACTCTACCCTCATAAATTCCTACAACTTCCCCTGAACATTTCCAGCACAGAACATTTCCCCTAGCCCCATCTGGTACCTGCACTGCTGCTCAAGTATAGAGGATAAGCAAAAGCTATTCATTGTGCACAAATGTACTGCATCCAAGCCAGGTTTACCCCTGACTGCGTGAAAAACTCACTCTCTCAGATGCTGGCATCTAGTGAGGGACCATAGTCTGCAGCTCCATGGATTGAACACCACTGCTATTGTTATCAGCAGTGCTACTGGAGTTGTGTATGCCAGTTTTCCTGTAGCTGTTGAGTGAAAAGGAAGAGGATCCACTAGGTCCGTGCTAAAGGACAATGCAAAAGTGCAGGCCATAGTAATAGAAACCAAGGGAGGAGAAGCTTGAAGTGAGGTGGAAGGCATTCATTGCTGCGCCAGCACCTTTCATACAGCTCCAGGGGAGTCAGGTTGGGGAGGCCTCCTCCTGGGTCAGACACAAAGCAAGAGAGTCTGAGCCTTGGTATAGAATCTGGGGTCTTCCCCCCTCGCACGCTTGCTCACAGGGAACAACTCAAACCCAAGGCTTGTGTGGCAGGGAGGAACCAAGAATTAAACTGAACTGAAGTGCCTTTAGGCTCAAGCGTGGGGAGCCTGGAGATCTCCAGTATGCCAAGTGGCTCGCCCGTGCTCTCCTGATTGCTGCAGACCATTCAGATTTAATGAGCTTCAGTTCCGGGCTTGTTCCATGGCATTTCTATGGTAACTTGTAGGAATCCAGACTGGCTGGTTCTCCTCTTGGTAAACAGAAATCCTGAAGGTGACATGGTCACAAGTTCCCTAAAAATTCTCTTAAGAGAATTAGCATTCCAATAGAAAAGTGTTTGTACAATGGTTCCTTCAACTTCACGAGGCATTATTGTCCAGGCAGAAGCAAATGGTAAGTCCTGGATGCCTGTCAGGGGCCCTAACAGGCACCTCAGCCCTTACTAATTGCCTAGCCTGCCTGAGGCTCTAACTGGCAGCCCCACTGGCTATGACCCAGCTGGCCCATGTCAGGGCCTCCTGACTGAGGACCCTGGTAGCCTCAGCAGCACGAAGTCCACCTGGGAAGCGGATTGGAGGCTAGCCAACAGGTCTGCCCGAAGATCCTCTGCTCTTGTTTTTCTGATTTCGGACCCTGCTCAGCTCTGCTTCTGGACTCTGGCTTTTTGGAATTCTCCTTGGCTTTGGTAACTAGATCCCTGACTCCTGAACCTTGCCTTGGCCTGTGCTTTAGACTCCACCTCTGGCTCTTACTTTCTCCAGGGGCCTAACCACTAAGCCAGACTGCCCATGACCCAGTCTTTATGACATCTTCCCTCTTCCTTGCTTTCTGTACCTAGTCTACATGATCTCTAGGCTGGAATGATGCAGCAACATTTCTGGAAGGTGGACTGCCCCGTGGAAGATGAGAGCAGCACATCTGAATGCCTGCTGACTGACGTGCAGTTTCTGTCTGTCTTTTTCTCTGCTTTGTGGTGACTGACTCATGACTAGCTTCCCATGAGCAAAGCAAAACTCTCCTGCAAGTCAAACATTTTGTGAGAGGTGCTTCACTGTTTTCTGCTTCCCCAAGGGAAACTGAAAGCCGGGCACAAATCTTGAAAAGCGTTTCTGCCCTGTGGACTTCATAGCTGTTGGCAAACGTTCCTGGGTCAGCCAATGGAGTAGCAGGTGAGTGTGGAGCTGTCTCCACTGCAGGTCTGACCCACTGCAGATTGCAAGCATATGGTTGCTTCCAGCCAGATTTCCTTGCTAGCACTAACCAGCCTCTGAATGGTGGGTTATGGAGATTGAAATGACAACCCGCCATGGAGCTGCTGCCTCCAGGAACAAAGGTTTGGGAAGGCAGGGAAAAGTTTCTCTCACTCCTGTCATTGCCCCACAATCGAAGTAGGTCAGATGAAGAGGGTAGCTCCCTACTACCTGGACTGCTGCCTGGGCTTGAGCTCTCTTGGATGGTTCATAGATGTTAGGGGCTGGAAGAGAGCTCTCAAGATCATCAGGTCCATCCCCACTATGCTTGGGCAGGAAAGGCTGCTGGGGTCAGATGACGTTTTTTGAAGATATCCAGAGTAGGTGATTGGGGACCTTTGGGGGAAGTCTATTCCAGACCTGGACACTGAGTGACACTGAGCGATCTGCTCACTTTCCTCCTCCTCTTCCTCCTCCTGGGTCCTGCCTTTGGTGCTGCTGTTCCTCTGACCCTCATGCTCTGCTGCTGCCAGTGGAGCTGCACTTCCACCTGCCTGCTGCTCCTCTCTGACTTGGGACTCCCTCCAGCAATCTGCCTGCTCCCCCTGTGCCCTGCACGGCTGCTCACCAGCACTTCCCTCACTGCTGCAACTGTTGTAGACCCGCACTCGCTCTTTCACCAGTGCGCCTTTTCCCTTGAGCTTCCTCTCCAGCTGAATCAGGACATTAGGCTTACACTGGAAGGACAGGCTGGAGAGAGAGAAAAGACCAACTCCAGCATCTTGTCTGTTCATTGTGAGGGAGAGGAAGGGCAAAACTGTTTAGACAATGGTTCATGTGGGTGCATTCCGGCCTTTGGCTCACTCTGCAATGCTCAGTTCTGGCCATTTCCTTAATAGTCTTCTCAGTATCCCTTCCCCATGGTTCCTTCCCTTCCCCAACACCACACCTGGGGTGCTGGCTGTTCACCCTCACATGCCCCTCTGGACTGGAGGTGGTGGGTAGCTCCTGGCTGAGAGAGACCGCAGGGGTTAACTGCTTCATACCTGGGACAGAGTTCAACAACCTCTCCATGCTCCTTGCTGCTTCCAGCAGGGGCACAGAACTCGTTTCCCATGTGTGGAAAGCAGAATTAGCCACCTGCAGAAGTAGCAGTCGTCTGACCTGGTTGGTGAGGTGGCTGCATTATAAATTTCTGGCCACTGGGCCACGTTGACGCAAGCATTTGCAGGCAACGTGCCACAGTTGCCTGAGCTCTGCTCTCTGTGACTGAGCTCGGATGGAGGACTGGAGGTCTGTCTTGGAAACAGTCATTATTGCACTGTAGGGTCAGAGCTGCTCTTAGCACAGTGGAACAGCGAAGAGCTGAGCTTGCTTTAATTCCTGTTCTGAAGATGCAGAGAGGACTCAGTTCAAGCGGGCCTTCCCCCTTAGAGGTGTCACTGAGCTGTTGCCATGAGTTGGGGTATAGTGGAGCCAGCTTTGCAGTGGAATGAGAATTCAAGTCCTCCTTTCTTGGAGATGCCATGAACTTTGTGACCTGGCAGCCTGGCTGTTTCTTAGTAGTGCTACATGGATGTTTTATTCCTTGCTGCTGAATTGAACTGCTGCCATCTCATTCCAGGACAGTTGCATTTCAGCTGGATCTAGGAGCCTTACAGCCTAGAAGTCCTATAAAAGCTGAATTCAACAAGGTTTCACTTGCACGAGTAGCTGCACATGTGCCATCTCCCAGGGGCTGCTTAGTGCCAGCTAGAGGAGGGCTACACATGGGCAGACCTAGGATTTTGAAAAGGGGAGTGCAGATGGTGAAGTGCACCACATATAACACAACACAGTATTTTTCTCCAGGTAAAAAGAAACCAGAGCTTTACTTTTACTACTGTGCTAGGGGCCTAAGGGGCCTAGGGCTACACTATTTAGTTCATGATCTAAGCAAAAACAAAATTCCCCTTCAATGCAACAGGCGGCCAGTGACCTCAGTAGAAGGACTTAGGTGCCTCTACACCAGTGCCAGAAGCATGGGGAACAAGCAGGAGGAACTAGTCCTCTTGCTTTCCACTGGGCACTACGATCTAGTAGGGATCACGGAGACCTGGTCGGACTCCTCTCATTCATGGATTCATAAATTCATAGATGCTAGGGTTGGAAGGGACCTCAACAGATCACGGTGTCCGACACCCTGCCTAGGCA
>NW_005842348.1:853671-870804 GCF_000455745.1 Alligator sinensis | reverse complement strand
GTCCATGTCCCCCAGTCTCTCCTCACAGGGCTTGTCCTGTAAGCCCCTAACCATACGAATGGCCCTCCTCTGGACCCTCTCAAGTCTAGCAACATCCTTCTTGAAGTACAGCCCCCAAAACTGGACACAGTACTCCTAACTGCAGTCTGACCAATGACTGGAGTGTAGCCATAAAGGGCTACATCCTTCACAGAAGGGATCGGGTAATGAAGAGAGGTGGGGGTGTTGCCCTCTATGTGAAGGAGCAGTACGCCTCCCTACAGGCCAAAGTTGGCCCCAAGGAATGGCCCTCCTCTGGACCCTCTCAAGTCTAGCAACATCCTTCTTGAAGTACAGCCCCCAAAACTGGACACAGTACTCCTAACTGCAGTCTGACCAATGACTGGAGTGTAGCCATAAAGGGCTACATCCTTCACAGAAGGGATCGGGTAATGAAGAGAGGTGGGGGGGTTGCCCTCTATGTGAAGGAGCAGTACGCCTCCCTACAGGCCAAAGTTGGCCCCAAGGAAGAACAGCTTGAAACCCTCTGGGTCAAGCATCAGGGGAGGTGTGGCGAGAGATACCTGACTGTAGGTGTATACTAGAGGCTGCCTAGCCAAGGGGAGGAACTTGATCTAGCATTTGCCTGTGAACTAACAGAGGCCACGCGTGCACGGGACATGGTTGTCATGGGTGACTTCAACTACCCAGACATAACCTGAGAGGAATGCTCGGCCAGCTCGGATCAATCACGATCCTTCCTGACCAGCACCGAAGAGCTTTTTTTGACTTGGGAGGTGCACAGGCCAACTAGAGGCAATGCAGTTCTTGACCTGGACTTGGCCAAAGGGGATGACCTGATGACCAACTTAAACATAGAGGGCAGCCTAGGCAATAGTGACCATGAAATCATTTGGTTCACAGTCTGTCGCAAGGCTGATAAAACAGATACCAAGCTCGAAGTCTTAGACTTTAAAAATGCAAATTTTAATAAGCTCAGGTCACTAGTAGAGAATGCCCTGAGAGACTGTCTTGTCTGACCAACCTCATTTCTTTCTATGATCAGGTGACTCGTCACCTGGATGAGAGAAAAGAGGTTGACATCATATACCTCAACTTCCAGAAAGCCTTTGACCTGGTATCCCACAAGGTACTGATCAGAAAACTGGAAGATATTGGGCTCAGCTGCGGGACTGTCAAGTGGGTGTGAAACTGGTTGCGGGGTAGGACGCAGAGAGTCCAGATGAATGGATCGGTGTTGTCCTGGCGAGATGTGGGCAGTGGCATACCCCAGGGGTCAGTACTTGGCCCAGTGCTGTTCAATATCTTCATCGACGACCTGGATGAGGGGGTGAGAAGCCCATTGGCCAAGTTTGCGGACAACACCAAGATATGGGGTTGCGTGGACACACCCACAGATAGGCTGCAGATACAAGCAGACCTAGACAGGCTGGTATGTTGTGCAGAATGGAACCAGATGAGGTTCAGCGTAGAGAAATGCAAAGTGCTGCATCTGGGAAGGAACAACCCCAGCACACCTACAGGCTGGGCATCGCTAACCTGACCAGCACTACAAATGAAAGGGATCTGGGGGTAACAATAGACACCAGCATGAATATGAGCCGGCAATGTGATGCAGTAGCCACTAGGAACAATAAAACTCTGGCATGCATCAATCGATACATCTCCAGTAAATCCCAAGAAGTGATTCTCCCGCTTTACTCAACAGTGTTGCGGCCACAGCTGGAATATTGCATCCAGTTCTGGGTGCCGTACTTCAACAAGGACGTGCTAAAGCTCAAGAGGGTCCTGAGAAGGGCCACCCGTATGATCAGGGACTTGCATGGCAAGCCATACAAGGAGAGGCTGAGGGATCTCGGACTCTTCAGCCTAAAGAAAAGAAGGCCAAGAGGGGACCTGATTATGGCTTACTGCTATATCAGAGGCGTACATCAGGGGCTTGGTGAACAACTGTTTACATGGGTGCCCTGGGGGAAAACTAGAAACAACGGCCACAATCTCCTGGAAGATAGTTTCAGGCTGAACATTAGGGAAAACTTCTTTACAACTGGGGTGTCCAGACTATGGAACAAGCTCCCCCCAGAGGTGGTGCAATCATTTACCTTAGAGGTCTTCAAAAGAAGACTGGACAGTCACCTGGCTGGGCTTGTCTGATTCCAGATGTCTTTCCTGCTCATGCAGGGGGCTGGACCCGATGATCTTTCGGGGTCCCTTCCAGCCCTATGATTCTATGAAAATTAACTTTATTGGAATGTGAATTAATTTGCTATATCATACATTATGTATAAGAACACAATAGATGATGCCAAAAGACTCAAAAGAGATTTCTTTGGTCCTGTTGTCATTGAATTAAATGTACATCTCTTTTTCATTCATAAAACAAAATCTAGCCTTTCTGAGCATCTTGACAGCACATTTAATGCTTCACTGAAAGTATTTCCACATCTGAGTTAATGTTCACCTGACTTAATGTTTTTAGCTAGAGGTAAAAACAGTCTGCAGGGCTGTGAAATAGGAGCCACCTTAAGAGTAGTAGCTAAGAGACAGCAGAATTGTAGAAGAAAGGATAGCTTAATTAGTAGGACATCAAACCCATTAAAAAGGACAGACGGTTGTTAACACCTATGGAATAAAGAGTTCAGAAGGAATCAAGTAATGGCTCTGAAGTCAAGAGCCATTACTCACTGCTGCCTGAATAGAAATGCTGCTGCCACTACTGGGCAGTTGGTTTTAAACTTTGGGTGGACCAGGAATCACTGAGGCATGGGTGTGGGGGTGCAACTGCAGCCCCTCTGGATCCACCCCTGGAGCTACACATCAGCAGGCAGTGGAAGCACTATCTCCTTGACTTGGTGGCCAATCTCGATGGAGTACACAAGTTGTTCCTGTCTCCCAGGGTCAGGCACCAGCTTCCTGACTTGCTGTCTGCTGAGATGCTTTCTCTGGTTCCTGATAGTCTGGAGGAGTCTCTCTCACTTCCTCATACTCAGGGCACTTCAGGAGAAATGTCTCTGCCCCACTCCACCCTGCTGACTGAGCAGTTGCTGCTTTTTGGGATTTAGAGGGAGTTCTGTGCCTGTCTGGGGAGAGAGGCTGCCTGAGCTTTGCATGTGCCCCTGTGGGGAGGTTTTTGCCAGCAGGACAGGCCTGGGGCGGGATGCCAGCAGTCAGGTTTACTGCTATGTTATAGTTATTGTTCCTAGAAAGCCTAGATTGGTACTTTAGGTTCTGGTCTAGTGCATAGAGCTATCAGAGGAAGCCATTTGCAGTGCACAAGTTTTACTAGTCCCAGTACACCCAGAACTGTGGTCTCCTTGAGTACTCTCAACTGGCTCCTATCTATTCACTTGGTAGTTATATATACATACATGTAGGGTGCTCCTGTAATATCTAAAGCAGTGATTCTCAACCTTTTTAGCTCAAAACACCCCTGATAAGACTTGAAGCAAACACTAGTTCTTAGTGTTTACTCTTATTTTGACTACAGAAAAATAACAAAGTAGTTTTTCTATTGCAAAGAACTCAGAAAGACCACAGCTATGAATTTCTATTTGAAATCTCTTGGTTTATCTTGTGCGTCATGTTTGTGAGCCTCACAGTGCTAACAGTGTGTGGCACCCTGCAACACCCTTGAAAGGCTCTCAAGGCACCCCAGAGTTGAGAATCACTGATCTAGAGTCTTGCGTGTTCTGGTGTGGAGCGGGGTGGTTTGCTTAGGTGATCCAGAGGCTGGAGCTGTTGAACTCAGACTGCACTGTGTAGGGCTGGATCCTTTTTCTGTTTGGGTTTAGGCTGCTGCCTACTCTAGTACTTTGTGGTGGGTGGCAATGTTTGTTGTGAGGCAGCACCAGAAGTTGAGTAGTCTTTTCTGTGTGCTGATTAGCATTGGAAATCAGCCCAGTTTTGCTTTTTACCTGCTGATAAATGTGATAGGTTGTTGCAGCTGTGGCCTGGGTTTCCATAAACGAGAAAGGGCTGGATTAGGCTATCTAAATTTGAAAGCTATTTATTTATAGCTGATAGTTTCTATATGGTGCAAGAAACCTCTGAAGCCTGTCTGACCTCTATCTTGTAAATTATTAACAATCCTAAAATTAAAAATTAATTGTTAATCACAATCAATTAATATTTTAAAATAAAAATTAATAATGGACAGGTCCTCTGAGCCAAATCCTATTTTACTTGTCTTAGCACTGCTTCAACCCAGTTTTTAGATTCTACTTGCACTTGAGTAGCTACAATTACTCTGGGCTTCCCTTCTCAGCAGGCATGGATACTAGGAGCAACTGCTTTACATTGTTACTAGATTGTAAAACCATTTGATCATCTAATTTCACCACCAAGGCCATAGTTACTCCTGTCCAGAGTCCAGTAACTTGTAATTGACTGGTACAATAGTAGGCCACCTTTTCCAGCTGTGGACTGGAATGACCCACCTTGAGTCAGAGACAGGTGTAAGGGTAGGTGGGTACTAGGACCTGCCCACAACTGGCACTTCTCCCTTTGGTGGTAAAAGGAAACCAGCTAAAGCCCCTCACCATCAAAGCTCCATGTTCAAAGGCCAGAAAGAGCTCTGCAGGTTGAATCCAGCTGATTGGCCACAGGTTGCCACCTCCTGGACTTATCTATCTTCCAGAAAGGCAACCATTATCATTTCAGAGATATAAAATCCACTACTTCCCTTTGCCAGCTTATCTAACAGTTGATCACCTTCACGGTGAAAAATGAACCCCATATTCCTAATTTGAATTTGTTTACTTTTCCTTGCCAGCCATTGATTCTTGTTTTACTTTCTTTGCTAGATTAATGAGCATGATTTGCCTCTCTGCAAAGGCACAGATGGACTATGATCACCTCACCTCTGGATCTCCCATTGTTTTAGCTTATTTTCACATTGTCCTTGTGTTTTTCAGAGAAGACAGTCTGAATGGTTCAGAGAAGGTAGCAACATGGATGGAGAGCCACCCTGCACCAAGCCTCCCACCCTTCCTCACAAGATCTCTCTCGTTTCCTCTCCCATGAGGGCAGTCATCCGCTTGCGACGAAAAGTCCGGATCCAGAAGAAAAACCGCTTACAAGTGGATCTCAGCAAGGACAAATCTCCAGAGCTGGTCCAAACTAGGCTGCTTCAAAGGCAGATTTCCCTGAACCGAACAAACTTGTGCAGTTCTTCTATATCCCTCTTTAATCAATCCGGCTTTGAAAATTCTCGGTACTTCACCTTTGACACCTCTAGAGACCTATGTACTCTGAATAAATCCAAACGCAAGAAGCAACGCAGAAAATCCAAGGTAGTTCTGTATCCAGAAAGCTCCAGAAAGTACCTTCCCACAGCAGAGAAGAGTAAAGCAAAGCGTTGTCTTTTCTTGCTCATTGGTATCATCTTCTTGCAGATTCTAAATGCTATTGAGAATCTGGATGACAACCTTCAAAAGTATGACCTAGATGGACTGGAGAAAACCATGCACCGGGAAGTGTTTGGGCAAAAGCTGGCAGTGGAAAAAATTATGGAATTGTTGAAGGACTATCTGGCAACTCACATACATAATAAGCCCCTAGTAATCTCTTTAAATGGCCCTACTGGTGTTGGGAAGAGTCATGTTGGATGGTTGCTAGCCAAACATTTTCGATCAGTCATGGACAGTGACTTTGTGCTTCAGTACCTTGTGATGCACCATTGCCCAAATAAGGAGGCTACTCTTGATTGCCAATTGGATTTGTCTAAGAAGATTTCTGACATAATAACCAGAGCGGAAACAGAGGAGAAAATACCACTTTTTATTCTAGATGAAGTTGAGCATATACCTCCAGTCCTACTAGACACGCTCAGCAGATTCTTTGAACCGAACCAGACCAATGAGTTCCTCAATGCCATCTACATTTTAATAAGCAATATAGGGGATAGTGAAATCACCAAGTTTGTCACTCAGAATGTTTCCACTGAGGATTCGCTCAGCAGAGAACTCCCAAATCTCATCCAGCCTTTACTGATCCACATCCATCCTCTTTGGAATTCTGCTGATATCATCCCATTTGTTTTGTTGGAGAAGAGTCATGTCATAGAATGCTTCATGGAGGAGATAAGGAGGGAGGGACTGTATCTTAATCAGAGCCATATAGAAAATTTAGCAAGTCAGCTCTGTTATAACACTACAGGGGGCCGGCAGTACTCCAAAAATGGCTGCAAGCACGTTGGGTCCAAAGTCAGTCTACTGCAGCGACCTGTATAAATAAGAAGTCAAATCCTGTTCTGAGTAATTTGCAATCAACTGAGACATTCCAGACTTGTTGTACTGCCAATGACAGCAGAATTTGGCTGATGCTGCTTTTCCGCAAGCAGGTAGATATGACGTTGTCCCACTGAGCACATAAGTGGGTTCCATGAAACAGAAGAGTCCAATCACCTCTTCGTTGGCTAAACTCTGTTCTCCTATTGATGCAGTGGGGCTTATCCACTGAATTCCCACAATTCTATAAATAAGCCCCTGCTAACTAAGTCCAGAGTAGCTCTCCAGTATTTATTGCTGTTGTGTTAGGATGCCTAGAAGGTGAGAATAAACCCACAGAACATGTATAGGGAGGGTGCAAATTGGTATGTGGGAGATGGTGGGATTTTTGGACTCAGCACACCTAGTTAGATCTCCTTTCCTCAAACTCAAATTCTGCAGCCCCTTTGCTTTTCTGCTACCTGGATCTCGTATATAGGCTAAGTGGATAGAAATGAAACTGGTAGACAAGAGGAACATCTGAAGTAACTGAAGAATGAGACTGTTGCTCAAACAACCTTAATCCCAGAGCTCTGCATTCTTTGATTCCCAGGAGGTGGGAGTCTCCTGGAATGTGTTTTCCCATATTTGATCAGCTTGGAAGCTGTAGCCCTTCAGAACCATTAGTAACCTAATCTTTGTCACTTCTAGGTTAGAGTCCCGCAATACAATTTTCCTAGTTAGCCCTGAAGATTACTTACTAATCTGCTTAACTAAAGGGTTTTATTGAAATCACCTTTTGTATGAACCCTGCTGCTTCTTTTCTTAAGGATGCAAATTCACAGTGTTTATTATCTGGAAAATTATAACTGGCTATTGACAGAGGTCAGGTAATGCACATCAAAAAAAGCCAGTTTGACCTGTTTATGCATGCCGCTGAGGTCTAAACCAACTACTCTTGGGGGAAAAAACCCAAGTATCCTCACTGTGGAGAGCTCAATGAAGCCACTGCTCTGTGTGCAGGGATGGTGAAAAACATGAAAAAAACATGAAAAAAATGTAGGTTGCAAGAGGAATGTGAGAGGAGTATTCACCACTGAAAACATTATACTGCCATTCTTATGGTGAGAGTAACTTCCAGCTTCCATGATGAGTTTCTATTTCTTTTCTTTTTTTCTTCTATAAAATTTCTGGCTCAGAAATTTGTTTTTTGCAGAGTTTGAGAGAAATGTACACACCTGCTTTGGTGTGGGCCATTAAATCCTGACTGGAAACACTGATTGTAGTCTAGCCTTTCTGTGTCTCCGTGATTGCTCAAAATCAGCCCACTGCTGTCAAATTTCCCCCATGGTTACATTTCCTTAAACATGTACATACTAGTTAGGCTGGAAGGAAGTGTAATGAAGCAAAGTGGGTGGATGGCATTAGGAACTGTGGACACAGTCTTGTTTGACTTGAATGTAGTGGGCTGTAAGGCATTATTCTTGGTTCTTTGATGCCGAACAAGCAGTTTCTTGCCATTGATGCCAGTGGGAGGGAATGAGGTCTCATGTGTATTTGTTGCCTAGAAGCACCTTTGAAAGAACTTTGGTTTGCATAGGCCATGTTGCTCAGCCATCTGTAGCATTTGCTTCATTATGGTTTGTGTGCGTGACTAGATCCCTTTAGACATGATGGCTATGAATCAATACATGAGAAATGGGAAGATCTGTGTCAGGGGTGGAGTTTGCCCCTCACTAATCCTGGGTCCCAAAGACTTCCATCATCAGAACTGGTGCCAGAGCAAAAACCAGAATGCCACCAATAAAACCCTTGAATGCTCATTTTCTAGGCTTGTTTCTAACCTATTTGCCTCCCACATTTCTCATTGAGGATGCTACAGAAATGCTGTGAAACTGTGCTCATTGGATTTCCTGGCACATGGTAGGGCAGAGTTGTACCTTATAGACTAACTAAATCAGAGCTACATAAGTGTTCATAAGCAACAGTTTACTTCATCAGATGCTATGAAGGAGCTGCAGAAAGCAGAGCTTCTAAATAGAAATCAGTGGTTTGAACACAAAAGATTGGGAAAGGAGAGGAAAAGGGAGGGCTGTCTCTTCTCTGGCACATGCCAGAGATTTATTGATGTTCCAGACTATAGAGGCATATAGGTGAATGTAGCATGGGGGAACATGTTGCTGCCTGTGAGTGAACCTTGTCCCGGTTTTTCATGCACAGAACCAACTGGACTATTCAGGTACTTGCTGTTAGTATTATAATATCATTCTTAAAGGAGTCAGATGCTAAGGTTCTCTGCTAAGAGAGACATTGCCATACTCTGAACACAAATGATCCAAGTCTTGGCATTGCTAGCTGAGCATACTACTCCTGCATATTGTGGTGTGTTGGAGATGGGCTCATACTTGACCTGCAGCATTGTGAAAACCTGCCTTGTAGAGAAGGGCATTTAGTAGCTAAAGAAGAAAGAGGGCCAGAGAAAGAGAGATTGTGACTTAGCAGTTTAGGGGGAGAGTACTAGATAGCTGAGTCTGTCCTAACAAAAGATGCCTGGGATATTCAGATGTACAAATCCAGGCTGAATCAATTTCACAGGATGCAAACTTGAAACCTGGATTCATAATGCAGCTCAGCAATATCTGCCTGGAAGACAGAGCTCAATCTTCATTTTTCACCTAAACTGTGAAATTCTTTGCTTGTGTGGATTTAAGCCCAGATCCTACTTCTTCTGCTATGAAAGCTCTGAACCATACCCAGCTCTCCTTGTCATTGCCTCCTTCCCCTATTTGTGTTGGTTTAGTGACTGGAGCACTGGGAACCAGGTGACCTTTTTCCACTTGGATTTTACCATGATATCACTGGATGACCTTTAGAGAGGCTCAGAGACAGGAAGTGACTCATTGAAGCGGGGATCATGACACAGAACTTGCTCAAATGCTCCATTATTTGTAAATCACACTGGCATCCCAGATGGAAGGGATCAGACATGGGCAAAACATCGTCACCATTTTGTCAACAGGGAGGAAGTGAACGCTACGTATTGATGCAAACTCTGGCCCTTTGTTGAGTCTCCCCCATCCTCTTTTTCCTTCTGAATGTTCCTTGCAGGATAAACTTCCTTCATTAGGCAGTTAATCTTTTACCCCTCTGTCTGTGATGAATTTCCCTGTGGTTGTGTGTGGAATAGTTTGCTGGATTTTACTAGGGGTATGTGACATGACCACAAGACTCTTGGTCCTCATCTTGATTTTGCTTTTCAGCAGGCCCACTGTTGTTCCACTGATTTTGAGGAGGAAAATATATGGTTGGATTTATGCATGGCAATGTTGCCTTGCAGGGAGGATGGGTGAGGTCATGCTTCACTTAGGACTGAACATTTAAACGTTGGGTCACTGAACTACTTGAATCCTTCTCCTGGGTAACTTTCAAGTTTTCTTACAACATTGTCCTCCCTGTTTATTTGCTTATGTCTGGTTATCACATTTCATAGATTTCATAGACATTAGGGCTGGAAGGGACCTCGGAAGATCATCGAGTCCAGCTCCCTGCCCCAGGGCAGAAGTCAGCTGAGGTCACAGGATCCCAGCAAGGTAAATGTCCAATTGACTCTTAAAGGAGTCCAAAGTAGGTGCTTGCACCACCTCTGGCGGCAGTCTGTTCCAGGTCTTGGGGGCTCGGACTGTAAAGTTTTTCCTTATGTCCAGCCTGAAACAGTCTTGGAGAAGTTTGTGACCATCTGACCTTGTCATCCAATGGGGTGCTCTGGTGAACAGGTGTTCCCCCAGATCCTGATGTACACCCCTTACATACTTATAGGCAGCCATCAGGTCCCCCCTGGGCCTGCACTTTTCCAGGTTGAAGAGGCCCGTAGCTCTCAGTTTCTCATCCTAAGGCCCATTCTCCTGCCTTCTGATCATGAACGTGGCTCTCCTCTGGACTCTCTCAAGCTTCTCTACATCCTTTTTAAATTGTGTAGCCCAGAACTGGATTCAGTACTCCAGCTGCGGCCTCACCAAGGCCGAGTACAGCGGCAGGATGACATCCTGGGATTTGCTAGAAAAGCATTTATGGATGCAAGCCAAAGTTTTGCTCACTTTGCCAGCTGCAACATCGCATTGGTGGCTCATATTCATCTTGTGGTCAATCATGACCCCCAAGTCCCTTTCAGCCGTGGTGCTAGCAAGCATAGCACTGCCGAGCCTATAAGCATGCTGCGGGTTTTTCTTCTCAAGGTGGAGTACGCTGCATTTTTCGGACTTGAAGGCAATCATGTTCTCATCCACCCATTTTCTGAGCCTGTCAAGGTCAGCCTGGATCACCATCCTGTCCTCGGGTGTGGACGCTTTTTCCCAAAGTTTGGTGTCATCACCAAACTTGGCCAATCCGCTCCTGACACCAATGTCCACATCATTAATGAAGACGTTGAAAAGGGTAGGCCCAAGGACGGAGCCTTGGGGGACCCCACTGGTCACGGTGCACCACAGTGATTGATTTCCGTCTATTACCGCTCTCTGGGTTTGACCTCAGAGCCAATTCCCCAGCCAGCAGACTGTGATGTAGCTGAGGCTGCAGTTGGCCAGTTTTTCTATAAGACAATTGTGGGATACCAGATCAAAAGCTTTTTTAAAGTCAAGATATATGATGTCAATCTCTTCTCCCTTGTCCAGGTGATAGGTCACCTGGTCATAGAAGGAGATGAGATTGGTCAGGCAAGACCTACCCACAACAAACCCGTGCTGGCTATCCCTCAAGAAGTTGCCTTCAGCCAGTTTGTCAAGAATGGTCTCTTTGATGATTTTCTCCAAGATCTTCCCAGGGATGGAGGTCAGGCTGATGGGCCTGTAGTTCTCTGGATCTACTTTCCTCCCTTTCTTGAAGATCGGCACCACATTGATCTTCTTCCAATCTTTGGACACTTCGCCTGAGCACCACGAGTTCTCGAAGAGCCGTGCCAGTGGCCAAGCTATGATGCATGCCAGCTCCTTAAGTACCCTGGGGTGTAAGCTGTCTGAGCCAGCTGACTTGAAGGTGTCCAACCTCTCAAGGTGTTCCTTCACATGGTCAACATTGATGTAGGGCAATAGTTCTCCCTCACCCTGGCTGTCCTATACCATATTGGGCAGAGCCACCACTTGGGGCTGGTGAAAAACCAACGCAAAATACCCGTTGAGCAGGTTGGCTTTTTCCTAGGTGTCAGTTGTCAGTTGACCCATATGGTTTAGCAGGGGTCCAATGTTACCCTTGCTTTTCCTCCAACTCCCCACATATCTAAAAAAGGACTTTTTATTGTCCTTGATACATGTAGCCAGTTGGAGCTCAGTCACAGCCTTGGCTTTCCTGGTTTGCTTCCTACAGGTCCAAACCAGTGCAGAATACTCCTCCTTTGGGGTGGATCCAGCCTTCCATCCATTATAGGCCTTTCTTTTTAGATGCAGGAGGTCCACTAGTACCCTGCAGAGCCAAGCATGCTGCTGTGCCCTTTTGCTGCCTTTCCTCCAAGATGGGACAGATATTGCTTGTGCTTTCAGGGTCGCTCCCTTGAGAAGCAACCACTCTTTCTGAACACCCCTCCCCTTTGAGTCATGGTCCCCTCCTGAGCTTGTCAAAGTCAGCTTCCCTGAAGTCGAGGACTTCTGCTTTGCTGACTGACTTGCCTGCTTTACAGTGGATGGGGAAGGTGATGAGCTCATGGTCACTGTCTCCCAGTTTCCCTTTGATTGTTAGGTCGCTGATTAGGTTATCCCCCATTGCCTGTACCAGGTTGAGCAGCGCTTTGCCTGTTGTCGGTTCATAGACTTCTTGAGTCAGATAGAGCTCATCCATACACATGAGGAAGCTTTGCGACTGTTCAGATGTGGCCGAGTGCCCTTCCCACGAGATGTCTGGGTAGTTGAAATCTCCCATGACAACCATGCACCGGGAGCATGCAGCCTCAGCTAGTTCCCTGGCGAATTCCTGATCAAGCTCTTGATCCTGGTTAGGTCTGTAGTAGACCCCCACCATTGTGTCCCCTGTGCCTCACCACGGATTTTGACCCAGAGGATCTCCAACACTGGGAGACTCCAACATATGTTGGCCCACCCCTCCACTCAACCAGCGGAGCAAGCTTTGACCCCACCTACTTGGTCTGCCATAGCAGAGCTCTACACACAATCTTCCACACAAACCCCTTCATATGAAATGCTCTATAAGAGAGATGCTCTATACTAGTCCATAATTCTCCCCTCCATTCTGACATCCATCAAACAGTGATGACAAAGTGGCTGGCAGCTGGGCATCACTGTCACGACACTTATGTATCTGTTAATTTATAACTCAATTCAAAAGCACTTACAGATGATTCGGAAATCTCCAGATCTAGCATACGTTCACCTCACAATCTTACCCTCTTTCCCAGCACTGCAGAGGTGACGTAGATCAGTGAAATCATCCTGTCTGAGTTTCCAAGCCCTCTATGTTTCTTGAGGGTTTTAGTGAGAACAATTTTCAGTTTGGGTTCTTTATTCTCAGAAATGTCTGACCAATATTCACACCCCTAGCTCTTGCTTAATAGTTTGTCTAGGTAAAAAAGTGATGGTCAGAACAATCACAGAAGCTGTCCCGGGGTGAATGGCATATTTAGGGTCCAGGCCTGTCCTTGCCAGAAACTGTAAAACTCTTGCTTCAGAAGGTGGACCCTGGCCTGGACACCTGAAAGTGAGTGCAGCTAGGATAAAGGTATAGAGGCCAGAGCCAGTCAGTCTCATCAGACAATGCTTTGTGACTCAGGTGCATGGAGAAAGGAAATCCCAGGTTCCATAAAACAATAGCTCATTAGAACAAGTTCTGCTGGACTCTAGCTTGCTTCCTGATGGTGTGGAGTCAAGTTTACTTTGCCTCACTGGGCTTGCCCTTCTGCTCAGTCCCTGACTCAGACAGACAGCCCAAGTTCCCACCCGTCCCCCAGCCCTGCCCATCAGGATGCTCTGTGAAGCCTCTAACTGGAGCCAGAACTATTCTTAGCCAGGTGCTATGCTGAGGGAGGAACAAGCCAGTCTTTCAGGCGGCAGGTGCGTGATTCATGGGGACTGAGTAACCAGACACCCTCAGGCTGATTCCTTAAATGCTGATTGTAAACGAGTTTAATTTCCCCTCTCAGGGTGTAAGAGGAAGGGGAACATAACACTGACAGGCTTCCCTGATGTGTTTTGCATCTGTTCCCTTAAAGTTCCCTTCTACCCTATTGTTAATAGATGAAGAACATGCAGGGGATTGCAGGGTTTTTGGTTGTAGCCGTGTTGGTCTAAGGACATAGGCAGGCAGGGTTGTTTGAGTAGATGCGATATCTTTTATTACGACAACTGAGTAGTTGAAAAAAAGTTCTTAGCAAGCTTTTGGGCGCAATCACCCTTCTTCAGGCATAGGAAGTCTCTGCTGTTCTGAGACACCAAGGATTGAGAGAAGCTAAAAGTATGGCAGGATGTCACTAAGAATGTAAATAGGTAGAAATTAGGAAAACAAAAGGTAAAGCAGGGGAGGGAAAAAGCAGGGAAAAGAAAAGCCAAAGGTGATTATGCCTGAAGAAGCGTGATTGTGCCCAAAAGCTTGCTAAGAACTTTTTTCCAACTACTCAGTTGGTCTAATAAAAAAAGATATCACATCTAACCAAAGAACCTTGCCTGCCTATGTGGGAGACTGAGCATCTAGCTGTCACTCTTCTCCCATTTCCTTTCCTCTGTCCATCTACCCCCACCCCATAGCATCCAATTAGCTCTGCACTTGTGGAACAAAAACCAGAGAACAAGTCACAAAGTCAGTGCAATAGCTTAGCTCCTTGTCTGCTGTCCGGTTCCTCAGAAACATGTGCCGATGGGGAGTCCATCCTGCAGGGACTGGTTGGAGCAAGCATATTGCAGAACTGTATATGCCTCCTGCTGTTCCTTAGATTTGTCTCTGACTCATTCTGCTGTCTAGTAATGATGGATTTAGGACAAATGCTTCAGTAATAAAATGGAGATGGGATTTTGAAGATGGTGGGGGGCAGTGAAGGGAGACAGTGTTTTTGCCATTAGATCATAAAGGTTGCCTTTTCTGGAGGCAAGGCGGAAGAGGTAGAAATGAGTGCTTTGGAAGGAAGGCTGTCCTGAACTGTAGGTATATCTTTAACTGATCCACTGAAAATGAGTTCTGATTTGACCAAGAGTTACGGGATTCAAAATGTATTTCATATACACCACTCGTGTTACAAACGGTCTCCCAGCGTTCTACTGGCACTGCATGTTCATGCACGTGAGTAACGTGAACAATAGTTTCTGATATCTAAAGGTGCATGTGAAATATTATCTGCACAAAACAAGTTACGTAGTAAATAAAACTTGGGTCTGATACCCGTGTATCTTACTTTTGTCCAAATTCTATTTGCAGTTAGTTCAGCGTAGGTCTGAAATGAATCCACTATGTATACAGTGGGGATGAAATAAAAATTGATCTGTTAATCAATGGGATGGATGCTGTATAGGAAAAAAGCAGGAGTATAAATCAACATAAAAGTTAGATGATTGCTTCTGTCTCTGTGTACCAAGGGAAGTGTGTATCCAGAGGCAGGATTCTGCAGAAGTAATAGCATGTGGCCACGCAAGTAAAAACTGGATCCTACATACGCACAAGAGCAGAACCGAGCTTAACCCTTGATTTTTGAATACTTCACTTTGCAACCTCAGGGTTCTCCTAACACCATCTTTGGCATGAAGTGTTTATAATGTATTTTGATGTCTTTGACATGTTTCTCCATGGCCCTGTGAGACAATGGGCAGCTCTGTGGATCTCTACCCCCTCAGTAATAATAACCATAAGGAGAAGGAAGATTCTTGGGATTCCACAGCAGGCATTGCCATGGCGAAATGGCAGATGAATTACAGCAGTAAGCCCATGCTGTGACTTTACTCCCTTGCAGCACAGCCCTTGTGCCTGTGCTCACAAGGCAGCTGTGTGAAATGCAGAAGCCACGGCAGCATCCACCTGACAACAGGCTTCAGTAACAGAAGTGCCTAACAGTGGCATTAGCTTCATGTTTGAGGGGAGGTTTCCTCTGGGTCAGATGGAGCCAAGGGTCCATGGCTCTCAGTGACACTCACCTTTCTGTGGTACCTTCAAGAGAAATGTGGATGTTTATCTTGCTGGGATCCTATGACCCCAGATGACTTCCTGCCCCTGGGGCAGGGGGCTGGACTCGATGATCTTCCGAGGTCCCTTCCAGCCCTAATGTCTATGAAATCTATGAAGCACTGTGCTGGTATGAGAAAAGCAAACCACTTCTGCACTGCTGGGTGCAGTGTGGGCCTGGCTCCCTGCCAAAATACCGCTGGTTCTGTAATTAGTAGGCCTGTGTGAAGCAATTAGTATTCACTTCGGATTTGGTTGATTCGGGGGGCAGTGGTTTGATTCAGTGATTCGAATCACTGTCCTGATTTGATTCAGCCAAATCTGATTCGGAGATTCGGGAGCCAAATCTTCAAATCTCCAAATCAGCCAGGCCAGGCCCATCCCTCGTCCCTCTCCCAGCCTGGCAATGGCTGTCTCACCCGTCCCAGCTCCAGGCACCTGGGGAAAATCTGCATGAGCCCCCATCCCCCCCTCACTCCCCCAGCCCCCCCATGGGTGCCCCACATGGGCCAGCTCCAGCCCTTTAAGAAAAAGAAAACCTGAAGAAACCCCGAAGAAACCCCGGCACTCACTGCTCCTGCCGGCGGGCGGCGATCCCCACTGCCCCCCGCCACGTGGGGGCTCTGCACAAGCCCCCAAAGCCCCAAGGCTGCACCAGGAGCAGTGAGTCCCAGGGCTTTTCTTGGCTTTTTTTTTTCTTAAAGAGCCGGAGCCCCAGCAGGGGGGGCAGCTGTGGGGGGGCATGCCCGCTGTCATCTCAGGAGTAATACTATAAAGTATTGATGATCTGCTTGGGTTCCTTCCGACCCTACCAACTATGAAACTATGGAAGTGGTCAACACAGATGCCTGGTGCAGCCTTCAATGGTAAAGGCTTAAGAATTGTGTGAAAGTAGGACAACTTCAACAGAAGAGGCTGAGACCCCTGTCCTGGCATCCCTGTAGCTTGGTAGTTAGAGCGCTCCCTTCAGAGTGGGTTTGGAGTCCAGATCTGCTTCATTCCAGGTGAGTGCTCTAGCCATAAGAGTAAAAGGGCATTACCATTCTTCCCTGCAAGACTACCCTCTTCCCCAACTGAGCATAGTTTGAGGTCTGCCCCTGCAGACCACCCTGTCGGTGAGGGAATACCCAGTTTGTAAAGCCCAATACAACTCACACAGACAAGAGCTAGGTGCCAAGGTGCTTGGCAATGTTAGGATTTGGTTGGTTTGGGGCATGTCCAGCAGCAATCTTTTAGGTACTTAGGGAACTTGACTGGCTAGACTGTGGGTGACTCTGGGGGTTAGTGGCAAATGAGCAGGGATTTTGAGGATGGTGATTCTGGATTGGGGCACCTGCAGGGACTGCCTGGGAGCTCTGTGGGTTTAGCCCTGAGGTCCTGGATTCAAAGGTTTGCTTTTTCTTTCCCAGGGCCAGTGATGCCCCCAGTGGGGCTTGCCTTTGCCTGGCACCAGGGTTCGTTCCCCAGGCCCAGAACCACAGTGTAGTTTTGACTCTGACTGAACTTATCGTCATTCTGGATGCAGAAGTCTCTTCTGCACCATGAGAGATTTCTCTCCCACAGCACCATCCTGGGTGATAGATAGTAGCGCTGTGCAAAGCTTCAGATGGTGATTCGATTCGGAGGAGATTCGGCCCAATTCGGTGGCTGAATCTCTGAATCTGAATCAAATCAGGACCATTTTAAAAGTCCAAATTGATTCAAAGCTCTCCGAATCTTCAGCAAAGATTCGGAGAGCTTTAATGATTTGGGCAGTCCCCGGTGGCTGCAGCAGGGAGCTCCAGCC
>NW_005842348.1:849325-853661 GCF_000455745.1 Alligator sinensis | reverse complement strand
TAAGTCCTAGGGGCGGGGGCCCATGGGGGCCCCCTGCCAGCCCCCCCAATGGCTGCCCCTGCCCGCCTCAGCTTGGTACTTTTAAAAAAAGCCCCGGTGCTCACCAGGTGCTGCTGGGCAGGGGGTGATCCCCACTGCCCCACGCTGCATGGGGGGCTCTGCACGAGCCCCCCGGACCCCACCCCTGCCGGGGCTCTGACCTTTTTAGAAAAAAAAAGCCGAGAAAAGCCCCTGGACTCACCTCTCCTGGTGCAGCCTTGAGGCTTCAGGGGCTCCTGCAGAGCTCCCCGCATGACGCAGAGCAGCGGGGATCGACCCCCCTAGCAGGAGCAGTGAGTCCTGGGGTTTCTTCAGGTTTTGTATTTTTTCTTAAAGGGCCGGAGCTGGCCCGTACAGGGCACCTGTGGGGGGGCTGAGGGAGAGGTGAGGGGGCATTCGGGGGCTCATGCAGACCCCCCCATGCAGCGTGGGGCAGTGGGGGGCAGCAGGGATCGCCCCCCGCCTGGCAGCACCTGCTGAGCCAGGGCTTTTTTGCCCCCAAGTGCTGGAAGCTGGAGCAGGCAGGGCGGTCATTGCTGGGCTGGGAGTGTGGCAGGGGATGGGTTTGGCCTGGCTGATTTGGAGATTCGGCTGAATCGAATCAGGACAGTGATGCGAATCACCAAATTGAATCACTGTCCCCCGAATAGGCTGAATCCGAAGCGAATACTAGCTGCTTTGCACAGGCCTAATAGATAGTGGTCCCTTCTGGCAATGAGCCAATAACAACTGATCGCTTCCTGTACCCATCTCTTTTTGGCACATTTTTGCTTTTGTAGCTGACCTCAGCCTTTTCCTGGGCCTGGAGGGGAGCGAACAGCATTCTGAGAGGGATGGCTGTTCATACCACACGCAGTCGAGCATGGGTGAAGTGAGGACAGGACTCGGGGGCCTGTCACTCTGCTCAGCAGCTACTAATGTGGGGTGAGGCTAAGGGTGAGGACCGGGGACACTGCGAGTGTCTGTGAAGAGCACACTCGTTCTGTACTGAGGCTCCAGGCAGTGCCTGGCCCAGCACTGTTGGTCTCACACTGCACTGCCTGAGGCTGCTGCCTTTTAACTGGCCCCACCTGTCAGTGTTCTCCACCAATGCACTCTGCTTTGGCATCGGCTCCGTAAGCTCAGGATCTCACTGTTTGAAAGGCTCCTGCTCTGGAGGACTGAGGTTTTTGGGGCAGAGAAAAGCAGTAGCAGCCAGCGGGGCTGAACACACAATTTATTATCAGCCCAACCAGACCCATGCACTGACAGGGACTGATACAGCTGCACACCTATAGCAACAGACAAGGTTTGAAAGACCTATGGGAATCAATACTTTATACATGTCCTTGAATTGTCTCCGCTGAGCCCTCTACTGTCTCAGTTCTACAACACTGCACTTTATTGTCAAAAACCTTGTGGCCTATTTGACAGAACAGCAATTAAGAAACGCCATATTGTCTGGCATAGATCGTACACCTTTTGCCTCCAAATTGCGGTGCTTGTACTAAGTAGGGAAGCTGATTTTCTGCCTGGGCTAGAAGCTTCCTGTTTTGATTCTTGCTTCATAGTTCAGAAGATGTGTTATTACTGGTCAGGCAGCTGAGAGAGTCATTTGATTTAAAGGCTTACTGTTTTTTCATAGATTTCATAGACATTAGGGCTGGAAGGGACCTCAGAAGATCATCGAGTCCAGCCCCCTGCAAGATAAGCATCCAATTTACTCTTGAAGGTGTTCAATGTAGGTGCTTGAACCACCTCCTATGGCAGGCTGTTCCAGACCTTGGGGGATTGGACAGTAAAGAAGTTCTTCCTTATGTCCAGCCTGAAATGGTCTTGCAGTAGTTTATAACCGTTCGATCTTGTCATCCCTTGGGGCGCTCTGGTGAACAAACGTTCCCCCAGATACTGGTGGTCACCCCTGATAAACTTGTAGGTGGCCATCAGATCACCCTTGAGCCTGCGCTTTTCCAGGCTAAAGAGCCCCGTGGCTCTCAGCCTGTTGTCGTAAGGTCTGCTTCCCTGACCTCTGATCATGTGCGTGGCTCTTCTCTGGACTCTCTCAAGCTTCTCCACATCCTTTTTAAAGTGTGGGGCCCAAAACTGGATGCAGTACTCCAGCTGCGGCCTCACCAAGGCCGAGTACAAGGGGAGAATGTTGTCCTGGGATTTGCTTGAGAAGCATCTATGGATGCAAGCCCACGTTTCGGTCGCTTTACTAGCTGCAGCATCGCATTGCAGGCTCATGTTTATCTTGTGGTCAGTGATGACCCCTAAGTCTCTTTCTTCTGTAGTACTAGCCAGCGTAGCACTGCCAAGGCTGTAAGCATCCTGCAGGTTTTTTCTCCTGAGGTGGAGAACCTTGCATTTTTCGGTGTTAAACACCATCAGGTTCTCGTCCGCCCATTTCCTGAGCCTGTCCAGGTCAGCCTGGATCGCCCTCCTGTCCTCAGGTGTGGATGCTTTGCCCCAAAGTTTGGTGTCATCGGCAAACTTGGCCAGTCCACTTCTGACTCCAGTGTCCACATCATTAATAGCCCAGGCCCAGTTCCCCAGCCAGTGAATCATGGTGAGGTTCAGGCCACAGTTAGCCAATTTTGCCAAGAGATGATCATGGGATATAAGATCGAAGGCTTTTTTGAAGTCAAGATATATGACATCAATCTCTTCTCCCTTGTCCAGGTGATAGGTCACCTGGTCATAAAAGGAAATGAGATTGGTCAAGCAAGACCTACCCACAACAAACACGTGCTGGCTATCCCTCAGGATGTTGGCGTTGGCCAGTCCATTAAGGATGGCCTCTTTAATAAGCTTTTCTAAGATCTTCCCCAGGATAGAAGTCAGGCTGATGGGCCTATAGTTTGCCGGATCCACTTCCCTCTCTTTCTTGAAGATAGGCACCACATTGGCCTTCTTCCAGTCTTTGGGCACTACACCAGAGTGCCAGGAGTTCTCAAAGATCTGTGCCAGGGGCTGGGCTATGATGCTTGCCAGCTCCTTGAGTACCCTGGTGTGTGGACTGTTAGGGCTGGCTGACTTGAAGGTATCCAGCCTCTCAAGGTGTTCCTTTACGAGGTCAGCATTGATGGAGGGCAAGGGATCTCCCTCACCCAGACCTCCCTGTCCCGTAGCGGGCGTGGGTGACCCCTGGGACTGATGAAAGACTGACACAAGGTACCCATTTAATAGGTTGACTTTATCCTGGGCATCAGTTGTCAGTTGTCCAATGTTGCCCTTGCTTTTCCTCTGGCTCCCCACATATCTGAAAAAGGACTTTTTATTGCCCTTGATGCTTGAGGCTAGTTGGAGTTCAGTTGCAGCCTTGGCTTTCCTGGTTTGTTCCATGCAGGACCGGACCAGTGTAGAATATTCCTCCTTGGAGGTGACTCCCATCCTCCATCCTTTGTAGGCTTTACTTTTTAGCCTCAGGAAGTCTGCTAGATTCCTGGAGAGCCAGGGGGCTGCTGTGCCCTCTTGCTGCCTTTCCTTGCTGCCTTTTGTTGCACTCTGTGTTAGTGACTTTCTTTTCTTTTTAATCATCTTGATGTTCCACTACTCAAGCTAACATTTTTGAGGCACTTTTTCTATCTGCTAACTATTCCTGATCTTCCTTCACAGCCTAAGCAAGGAAAGGAGGGTGTCAACTGAAGATTAGACTGTGTCCCTCTTCTATGCAGCCAGAACTCTGGAAAAATCTTTTGTTCTTCATTCTACCTTTCAAAAACAAAGTGCATATTATCTTCTGGGGTGTATTGTATGCATGCAAATACAGTAGCTTTCTATTATATCAACCATCAGTAGTGAATAACAAGCAATTCTGTAACAGTGTGTCACGGCGGGGTCCTTCAGGAGGGCTATGATCTCCTTACGGCCCCCTCACCGTGCCAAGTCGGCCCAAGGGCACCCTCAAATTCTCGCCTGCCACGTCTTTGATGTTCAGTAAGTTTGGGAGGCTGCCTTACGACTCCCTGGGCATGGTTAGCTGGGACCTCTGTCCCCGTGTGTTCCCGGACCCCCTGGGGGTCTCTCGGTATGATGGGTTCTCCCCAGGCACCCTAGCCTTATGGGCTACGCGTGACTCCTACCAACCCCTAATACCACGCCCCAAGCCTCGCTGATGGGATAGACGCTGGTATGTCTCTCTCTATATACTGCCTGTCTCTCGGGCCTCCTCTACGTACTCTCGCCCGCTCTCTGGGGCCTCCCCTGCTGTACTGCCCTCTCTTGGGCTCTCCGAGCCCACTCGGGGCCTCCCTGTAATGTTGTCCCTTTCTGGGGCCTTCTCTATAGTGTCGGGCCCCCTCTGGGGCGCTTTCCA
>NW_005842348.1:821195-849315 GCF_000455745.1 Alligator sinensis | reverse complement strand
TTGCCCGAACTCGGGCTTCTAAAATACAGCCCCCGGTCTGGGGCTCTCTGCGCCCACTCTGGGGACTTCTCGGTAACGCCCCCTGACTCTCGGGCCCACCGCGCTGCTGCCCCCTTCTCCCAGGGCTCACCGTGCCACTACCCCCTCTCGCCGGGGCAACCGCAGCACTCTACCCTGCTCCGGGGTTTGTCGCAGCACTAGCCCTTCTTCAGGGGCTCACCACGCCCACACTGGGCTTCCTAATAATATTGCCCCCTCTCTAGGGCTTGCTGTGCCCCTACTGGGCTTCCTCATAACACTGCCCCCTCTCTGGGGCTTGCTGTGCCCGTCCTGGGCTTCCTAATAACACTGCCCCCTCTTTGGGGCTCGTCGTGCCCGCGCTGGGGCTTCTCAAAGCCGCCCCTCTCTGGGGCTAGGGTCTACACACCCCGCAAGTGACCTGTGATGGAAATGCGACTCCTGGATACTTATTGCAGTATTCTATTAGACCTTTGGTATGGCAACTGTCAAATGGAGCATTGTTAAATGATCGCACAATGTCAATTGTAAGCTTTCCCCTTGCTGAATCAGATAAAGGTTGCCAGCACGGATCTTGTTGTTATCATTTTGTTCTGACGGTTGCTCTGTGTGTATCATAGACAAGATGTATACATTTTGCCTGTAGTTATTCTGAAATAAAAAGTCAGTGACTACTTTGCTTCACACATCCATCCAGTAGAGACAATTCTTTCTGTAGGCTAAAATAGGGCAGAAAAGCTGGATTCAAGTGTTGAATCTAAGTGCTGTTGACTGTCAGGAATTCATGGAGTCTCTGTTGAATCAGACATACTGAGTTTTGACTTGTTCTTTGATAAATGGGAAAAGTGTGCTTGTCATCCACCTGGAAATCTGCTGAAATAAAGGCAGAAGAGAGAAACAATCAGGGGTCACATTTTTTATTCCTGGCCTATGCTGTGTCATGTGTAAATGACAGTCTAACCATCTGGCAAACTTCATTTCCACTCATCAGACTTATTTATTTCATAGCAGTTTCATCAAAAGCAGTGATTCTCAACCAGGGTGCCATAAAATCCTTTTAAGGTGTCCTGGTAAGCCATGCAATTTTAGCACTAGTAGGTTTGCAAACATGATTCATAAGATAAACTCACAGATTTCAAACAGGAATCCACAGTGTCAAAAGTGTTCAGACTTGCTGTGGTCTTTCTGAGTTCTTTGCAACAAAAATATTGCTCTAGTATTTTTTTTGGTAGTAAAAAATTAGTGAAAACTAAAAGCTGACATTTTCCAAAGGGCCTCTAACAAGGCTGAGAGCCACTGATCTAAAGGCTATGATATGCCCACAATTTTAATCCACACCTCTAGGTGTAAGGTAGTTGTTTGTCCTGCAGCCCATACACAAGAAGGCATATCCTTTCTAATGACTGAACAGTTTTCTTAGCTTCTATAAATGTTCTTGAAACAAATGCAACTATCTTTTTGGTGTTGTTCTCCTGGATCTGGATGAGCACAGCTCGATCTCCATGGTTTGAGGTGTCCATACTTACAATTGAGGATAACACAGGATCAAACAATGCAAGTGCCGATTAGTCAAGATCAAAACATTCACAGTTTCCAAGCTGGCCTGCACACCATCTATCCAAGAAAAACTTTAGGCTCCGAGAAACAGTGTTCTTAGCTATATTGTCTGAAACATAGTTTAAAATAAAACTTATATAAGTTGATGTTTGATGTAAGACCCAGAAAGAACATAATGCTTGTAAGTCTTTCAGTGGTGGCACCATTACATGACTAGGGTCAGGTTTCAGTCCGACAACAGACACTGTTTTTGTGAAGCAGTATTTAGCAAAGTTGAATTCCAGTCCTGCTGCACTGATTCACTGTAGTACAGCCAGTCATTCTGATGTCTTTCCAAATGCAACCAGCTCCCTTAAAGGCTCTGTGTATGTTGAGGAAATGTTTCATGTTTAGCTATAATATTTGCCTTAAGCACAAAATACTTTGATACCACTTGTCATCTGCAAGTGGGAGACGGGCATCTGCCTTCTGCTCTGAGGCAGTGCTTGAGCAGTATTTGCTTTTGTTCCTCGCCCAACTCTACATCCACTCATGGTGAAGATGTCACTGGCATAGGCTCAAAGCCAGGCATTGCAGGCAAGGTGTGGCAGATTCATGGACAGCAATAATATCCTCAGTGCCCATGATTGGCATCTGAGGCCAGGAGCAGAAGCAGAAGTCTGAGGAGATGAAGATAGCTTGCTGCAGATCAAAGTGGGAAAGATTTTTTACAGGGACAGAGACTCAGAGTGACACAGCTAAGGTAACAGTCACGACTCAGAATTCTCCAGGGAAATGCTGGTTTGCAGGGGCAGGTCCAGGATTTCCCAAAGGGGGTGTGGGGCAGCAAACCATGCTGTGAGGGTAGCTGCATCTTCTGCTCCCAGCCACCTCCATCCCCACCACTGCAGGCAGATGGTGCTGCAAGAGCCTCTGGGGACTTTTTAAAGTCTCGAAAGCAGATATAAATCATGCCTTCCTTCCCCTTTCTGCTCAGAGGCACTTCCCTCCATTCCCCTGCCTGTCCCTGCTGTTTTCTCTACTATTCTGTAGCAGAGAAGCTCTAGAGCCAGCAGGGCTGAGTGGCAACTGGATTCAGCTGGGAAGGGGACAGCAGCAACAGAGCATCTGGAGAGTAGTTTCCTGTCCTGCCCTGCCCTGCCCTGCCCTGTCCTGGAGCAGACACTGTCCTAGTCCCCAGCTGAACTCAGCCCCTGCACAGGGGGCAGGACTGGCTCTGGTGCTTTCCTGCCCCCTGGACAGTGGGGAAAGGCAGGCAGAGAGGGGCAGCTGTCTCCCTCTTCTGGCCCAGCAGCAGGCATGTTTAAGGAACTAAGTAGTAGACTTAACCTGGTGCTGAGAACAGCAATTTGCTGCGACCACATGATAACTTCTGGAGGCCCTGAGGTCTGGAGGAACCCATGTAGTGGTGCTGTGCTGGGGCAGAAGGCGGCTCAGGAGAGACCATCAAGATATAAAGGGCAGCAGGGGCAGATGCAGAGGGGATGCAGTGGCACAGCTGCACCCCTACTTTTGGATTGGAGCACAGCATGTGAGCCTCTGGGAACTTTTTAAAGGATGGGAGAGAGGACTTGCACCTCCTTTGGAGACTTTAAAAAGTCCCCAGAGGCTCTCATGCTGTGCTCCGATCCAAAAGTGGGGATGCAGCTGTGCCACTGCATCCCCTCTGCATCTGCCCCTGCTGCCCTTTATATCTTGATGGTCTCTCCTGAGCCGCCTTCTGCCCCAGCACAGCACCACTACATGGGTTCCTCCAGACCTCAGGGCCTCCAGAAGTTATCATGTGGTCGCAGCAAATTGCTGTTCTCAGCACCAGGTTAAGTCTACTACTTAGTTCCTTAAACATGCCTGCTGCTGGGCCAGAAGAGGGAGACAGCTGCTTCACTATCCTGAGGATTTCCTTGGAGAGGGGGAGCATTCAGAGGGACCTTCTGGAAGCCCTTTAAATATGACCCAAAATAAACCAATGCATGAAATTACATCCTGTTCCTTTCTTAAAGAGAATAATGCAAGGGGGTGGGCATGAGCTTAGGGGTGTGTAAGTCTCCAGGACCAGAGAGAAGACTATGAAAAGTGTGACAAGCTGAAACAGCAGCTGTTCAAGATCCCAGACCTACCCTGGCATGAACAGTGCTGGTGTCCAGGGAGTGTCCAGCTCCAGGCACAGCAACCTGTGAACCTGCCTGTGTCTGAATGGAGACATCTGGCCTTTGGGGAATCAGCAAGACAAGAGCAGGGGGAGTTGTGCAGATATTTCAGATAATGGGGACTGAGGAGGTGTGTAATACCTGCTGCCCTTCTCAGCATCCCTCAGTAGACAGGCATGGTGGACTACACCGCTGTTTCAGGAGCAAAACCTGCACCAAAAACACCCCATTGAGCTAAGCCCCAACTTGTGTGTGTGACGGATTACATGAAATGCTGCTCTTTGGAGGGGAGGGTTCCTTTTGCTCCTCCAGCCCAGAAGCATCTTGCAGCCACCTCCCCACTAGTGGACATTGCTGAAGAAAGGAAAGAGAAGGGCTGGGGGAAGTCAAGAGGCTTGGCCTCCTGGGCCTCAGCGTTCTGTAAATATTTACACCTGTGTACCCGTTGGCATGGCTACTGTTTGCTGGAGCCTGCCATGTGCAGGGAGGGTGTCTCAGCTTTTCTCTCCAGGCTGAAAAAGTGCTGTTTAATTGCTGGAGCTCTGCCTGACGTGCTCCACTAATGAGCCTTCCTCTTAGCCCACTCTTCCGGGGCTGTACTTAGGCATGGTCTCGGCACCGCCTGTCCTGTATTCCCCTTCAGCCATTCGGCTACATCTTCCAAAGGAAAACAGTTTGGGGACAGCTTGCACTACCCTCACGCTCACCCACAGTGCCCTTCCTTTATTTTACATTATCCTCCCATCCAGAAGAACTCACTCAGGGGCTCATGTACACGAGACACTAAATGCACAGTAGACTAATTCTGTGTGTTAGCGCGTCACGGCGAAAGCCATGTTATCACACTAATGTGTGCTAGAATCTGTCTATTGAGCATTAGTGTCACTTAAAAGGCATACACTGGAGCTACTGTGCAGTAGAGGCAGCTACTGCACATTGAGTAGGCACCTGCTATTATGGGTACTAAACTTAATGCACAGTAACCACGGTGCATTAATGCACATGTAGATGTGTCCAGAGAGATCTATTCAACCTGAAGGGGTCTGATTAACCCTGTAACCCCCACACTGATGCTCACTGCATCTGAGAATGTCTATGCAGGGATCAAATGCCCTGGAAACACTTTTCAGAGGCATGCGCTAAAGGTTCTGTGAGTACCTCCAAGCTCCCTCCTGCTAGATAGACGAGGACAGGACAGAGCCCAAGATGGGATTCTTGTTGTGTCTCCAGCCTGGCCATGCTTCCCAGGTGATCCTGGGCAAGCTGTTTCCCTTCCTTGGGCGTTTGTTTTTAGATCTGTGAGGTGAGGCTACTGATACTGACCTCCTCTAGGAAAGTACATTAAAATCTCTGCCTTGGAAGTGCTGTATAAAAGTTAGGTGGTATTAGGATACATTTCTAACCTCTTGCGAGGCCCTGCTTTCTCTGAGACTGGTTCTTCTCCCACCCAGTTACTGTCTGTCTTGTCTTTTTATATTGCAAACTCTTCACGAGATATTGTGCTCCATGTTTGTCCTCTGTCCAGGCCAGTGCAGCATCACTACTGACAGGTGCCTTTTGCTCCTACTGTAGTACCAATAATAGTGCTGTCAGTCTTGGTGTCTGGGCAAAAGGGTGGGGGAGGTAGACGGGAAGCTTTTGTAGAGGAAGTCTGTTATTAACTACTGTACTTCTCTGACTCAGAAAGCATTCACTTTCCAAGCTAAGCACATGCTAGCTATGACTGACCAACTACAGGTGGGAGCTAGGTTTGCTGTCAATGCCAAAGGTGCTGCTCAGAGTCTGCTAATTCAAGTGAGATTTTCCTGCCCTGTGTTTTATAGAGCAGTTCTGGGCCTTCTTGCTCATATTTCCTGTTCATTTCTTACCTATGACTCTCACTAATTATATAATAGAGATGACTGAGCAAATTGATATCTTGATAGAGTAGCATGCTCAGCCTATAGCCTTTTATTCACAATCATTTAGCAAGCCTCAGCTGCATGAGCAGCAATGGGTGGTGTCATCCTTAACTGCCCCATAGCCATGTTCCTGGCATTCACAGCCCAGACCCAGAACCTCTACTGCCTCTGTGTTTAGACTTATGTAAAGGCAGCAGTGAGCACAGCTACAGAGAGCTCAGCAAACCTCAGGCTCTGTGGAGGTTCAGCTATGAAAAACACTTACCCAGAAGCTTCAGGGCCTAAGTAGGTTGCAATACTGGGCTGGAAATTTCATGAGAAGAGTTTTTTTCATGGCATGAGAGAAGCCACAAAGCAGATGAGGGGAGTTTCCTGGGCAGAAAGAAAGGATAAAGTTGGGAAAGGACAGTAGTGCTGTGTAAAACTGTGGAGGGTCTTGGAGGTAAGAGCCAGGAGCTTGAATCTGATGTGGTAAGAGGCAGGAAATCAGGGAGGGCATCCCAGGGGAGGGGAGAGGAAGATGGGTAGCTGTAGCCATGGCATGTCAGACACATGAGAGGACCAGAGAGAGTCCAGGAGGCCAGAAGTGATCACTATGAGAGATCATTGTGCAGATAGCACAAGGCAGATAATAATAGGGGCAAATGGGTATTCTGGGATGTGACCCAGAGCCACCAGGAATGCAATCTTAGATTTACTGCCCAGCAGCAAAACAGATAGTGCTCTCTTCCTCTAAGTCCATGATATTTGTGAGCTGTCTATGTTTCTGCCTTGACTTAGAGGTACCAGGAGAAACCTTCAGCCAGTGCTAAAGGTGTAAGTGCAGATTGTCCATCCCTCCCTCTAGCTGACAATGAGCGAGCATCTCAGTAGATCTCAATGTTAAGAATCCCTTATGGATGTTCATCCCAAATGGTTCTTAGTTTCATTCAACTGTTCCTAGTTATGGCTTACGATTTATTATCCTGACTGTTAGCATTCACACCCCTGGATATTTGCCATCTGTCATCACATTCCTATCCTTTATGTCTTATTCTTTCTGGATTGTAGCATTATTTTGTCTCTCATCTTCTTTCCAGTTATGGCCTCTCCTCATTTCTGTTGTGTTTCTCAGGTGTAGCCCAGCAATGAATACAAATAAGAAAAAGATTAAGGAGTTAGCAAACCACACCTTGTAAATTACAGCAGCCTTAGAAACACGCCATGAGACCATATTTATAAAAAAAATATGCTTCAGGTACACCTGGCAGGTGAGTCTGAGATCACACAGGGAATTTTTAAAGTTACAGGTTGCAGGGAGGAGACATCTTGCAGCTGAGAAAGATTGCTATATCTTGGAGGCTTGGGACAGCAGAAGAAAAGACAGGGAAGGTTACTAGGGATCTAGAAGGGAACACTGAACAGACAGTCCTCCTAGCAAAGCCCACTGCTCCCAGAAGGTGTCTACAGGGTTAGTGAATGTTTCCTGGAAGAAATTTGTCCATAGACATGACATGACTGGGGATCAGAAATGCACCCAACAGTCACAGAGCTGTCTCCTCCAGGTGACATAAATGATTTTCAGCTGGGGCAGCTTAGCATTAAATTGGGCACTGGGGCCTTAACTCTTACAGGTTCAATTCCCTCCTCAGTCTGAGTGAAATAGAAGCCACCATTCCTGATCCCAAGAGAGAGGGAATCATTCTCTCTTACTTTCTGACTTAATTCATAATTAAATATTTCACACAAAGGGAACTACTCCAGAAGGAGGGATCAAATCAGATCTACCTCAGGATACCCTCTAGCTGACATCACGCTTCTGGGAGGCACAAGGTTTTAGCTCAAACTTCTGCTCCAATAAGTAGTATTTTATTCAGCAGGAGAGGCTGAGTAAAAGTCACTTCAGATCACAATAGCCTAGGCAATCTAGGAAGAGATGGGATCTGAGTTCAAATCCCCTGACAGAGGAAGGAATTGGCTCCTGGTCTCAACATCGTGAGTTAGCCCTATGGGGTGAAA
This sequence comes from Alligator sinensis, assembly GCF_000455745.1. Lineage (NCBI taxonomy): Eukaryota > Metazoa > Chordata > Crocodylia > Alligatoridae > Alligator > Alligator sinensis. The sequence goes on along the minus strand of NW_005842348.1, from coordinate 841,694 downwards.
GGTGGGAAGTCAGCAGTGCCACTATCACATAGGTCTAGCCCTTCACTTCCTTTGTCTTGCTCTTCTAGAGATACCCAAGCTGGTTTTAAAACATTTTGTTTGGCCCAATATAAAAAACTGGTTGGGGTTTTCCTTTATAGGCAGCTCAAACAGAAGCCTTAATATTTTTCTTTGGCCTTTGAACCAAAGGAGCAACTACATGCTCTAGCACAGGGGTGGGCAAAATGTGGCCTGGGGTCCAGATGCGGCCTGCCAGGCCATTCTATCTGGCCTGCGGGGCCCCTAAAAAATTTAGAAAATTAATATTTATCTGCCCCTGGCTGCCTATCGTGCAGCCCTCCATGGCTTGCCAAAGCTCAGTAAGCGGCCTTCCGCCCAAAATAATTGCCCACTCCTGCTCTAGCAGATGCTTGAAAAGACTGAGCCAATGACACAGCTGCAAATAGTGATGTGTGATATAGCATTAGGAAGAGCTGTGTCCCCATATTTACTATAAGTGACTCTGACAGCTTACAGAAGGGGGGCATTGCTTGTACAGGTGCCCAAAAAGTGTGGTTGCTGTTCCAGAGAGTGTTACAATGCCTAAAGGACACTGTTCATGAAGATCATAAGCTGAGTCACAGACTGAGCTAGTATATGTGTATATAAAATTATAGTGATTTTAGTAGTAAGGCACTTGCCTAGTTTTCTCCTTCACTTTGGGAAGCAGAGTATGTAATCTTCTAAGGAGTGTCCTACCGGTTCTAGTCTATGTTTTAGGAACTGCCAGAATGCAGCTAAAATAGCAGTGTGCATGTACCTTGAGTCTACACTGCGTGTATTCAGTACGCACAATTATCTGAACCCTTCAGGGCCTGCATGGTTCCTTCAAGTCACATTTGTTTTGTGAAGAACAAAGGATGCAACAGTTTTAGCACTGATTTTTAATTGGGCACTCTTCACTTCTGTCTCTGCTTGCTAACACTTTCACTAAGCTGTCTGGTTTCATGTAGCCCTGCAAATATCCAGTCTTATTTTTACAATGTTCAGGCTACATACAGAAATTGGACTAATTGGACAAATTCCATTCCAAAAGTCAATGCTTAAGTTAGATATCTAAGAAAACAGTTGAATTTCATGGGCTGCTGAGCTCATAGCATCCCCATCCAAGACTATTGAAGTTGCGCTGAATTTCTGCCAATGACTCAGATACAGATTTAGGAGGTGAATTTCAAGCACCTAGATTTCAAAATTGTGAGATTCATTCATTCATTCATGCTGTTACATTAACAGTTCAATAGGTAATTCCCCAAACAAGCTGATTTACCTAATGGAATAAACTAGAATGACAAGGGAATCCTCCAACATCAAGACTCTCCATGTAAATAACCCTTTTTGCCTGTTCTAATCTTGATGTCATGTGAGAAGAGCTGCTGACTGACTAGATTTCTGGCTGCAAACCCCACCTGAAGCAGGGGTTGTGGAACATTTAATCCTGCCTGATTTTTGTCCCTCCCTAGTGATTCATACCTTTGATAACTACAGATAATTTTAGTCTACGCCTACATCTGAATCAAAGGATTTATGGTCACCTGCAGGAAATGCTTATACTCTGGAGCAGACAACATCAGAAACACCCTGGCTCTATATTCACTAATTATATTTTTCTACTTATAGAGCCAGGTTATTATCATCCTAGTAACTGTGCAGAGATGCTGCACCATGGTAAGTGACTCAACACCTGTTTCTGCACCTTGCCCGGGCATGGGGATTATTGCATAAATACCAACTCATGGGCTCGTCTTCGGAAATGTACGGTGGAGGGAGTTGCTTGATGAAGCCCATTGCAAAAGATGGGAAAAAATATTGAAATCCAGCCAAGAACCTGGTGCACAAACAGAACCCCTCCTGGGCTCATTAAGGAAACAAGTGTCAATGATAAAATAGAGGCTAATGAATAGCCTTGAGCACTCACTGTTGGGGGCAAGGGAGGGGTTTCTCTAGGTTTACTCTATTTTCTTCTTTGCTTATGTCTCAGTGCTCTGTGTTACCCTGTCTGAGGAAACAGCAGTACTGATGTCTCAAAGCAGATCTTCTGGCCCAGGCACCTCAGAGACTAACTGAACACTGTCAGCAGAATTTTTACACAGGTCTGAAATGCTGCACTATGCGAATGCTGATTGTTATGTATGGCCAGAGAAGGAAGATGTGGGGGATTGTACCTTTAAGCAGCTCTGGCACAAAGCAGACATCTGTCATATTCTTTGGCTGTTGCACTACTACTCCCACCTCCTGCTGATGGAACGGGCCCAGCCGGTGGGGAGAAGGGCATGGCCAGAACAACTTTACACTCAGACAGTTAGAATGGCCTTTGCAGGATGCTCACTCAACTCTGAACAATGTGGTCTGCAATTATGGACTCTGATCATGGACTCGTGCAATGTGGACTCTGATCAGGTCTGCAATCATCAGTGCCCGGACAGGGGGGACTATGAAGTTGCATATGCACAGATATCTCCCAACCTGAGCTGCACATTAAGCTTTTCCAGCACAGCTCAAAGTCTGAGCCTGAATTCTAAAGACTTTAAATGAGTTGTTCCTTTAAACAAACCTGACTGGGGTATGGTGAAGTGGGATCCCGGCTCCAGTGTCTTTAAGACTGTTTTCAAAATCCATAGGGTCAGATAGCTTCTAAGAGACAGGCAATCATATTTGATATTAATAAGCAATTAAATTGTGGTAGTACTTTAATGTCCAAACCCAGAGGGGCCCCACTGAGGCAAGTGCTGTGTAAACCACAGAATAAAATTACAGCATTTCCCTTAGAGAGCTTACTACATAAAAGACAAGGCAGATACCAGATACTGGGCAGTTGTTGTGGCAAGTTAGAAATTCATGGAAACCATCCTCTCTGAGCCATGCATGTAAGCCTTCCTGAACAAACTGGATAAAAACATCTAGAGGTAAAATGCTCCCTCTAAGGCAAGGGAGTGAACCAGTCCCCTCTCAGAAGCCTAATTGATGGAGAAAAAGAAGATGGCTTTGCGATCCTTTCAGCTGCTGTTCCTGCATGCCACAGTTGGGGCCTGAAAAAATGTCTGCTCTTATGACTGCCCTAGCAGTCCCAGCCCATAGGATGTTTTTTGGATAAAAGTGCCAAGGCTGTGTTGACAAGCTGTTTGCCTGAAGCATCCCAGGTTATAGCCACAGAGAATGTTGAACTATGGATTGGTTGGAAGTTAGTGTTAATGAAACAGGCATATTCACAACTTAGTTGAGTGAATGCCTTTTTTTATTCACAGGGCAGATAGTTCAAAGGCAGCAGAAGGACCATTTTCCATAGCACCACCTGCCTCCTTCAGCATTTATCACTCCTGACCCAAAGGGGAGTGAGTTCAGTCATAGTTCTGTCCCCTCTCTCTGAAAATGCCATCCAGAGGATCCATAAGCATTCACTAGGGCAGGGGTGGGCAAAACGCGGCTTGTGGGCCGGATGCGGCCCGCCAGGCCATCCTATCCGGCCCATGGGGCCCCTAAAAAATTAGGAAGTTAATATTTATCTGCCCCTGGCTGCCTGTCATGCGGCCCTCAATCCCTTGCCAAAACTCAGTAAGCGGCCCTCCGCCCGAAATAATTGCCCACCCCTGCACTAGGGGGTATGTTTTGTGCTGTGCACACATATTCACATGCTCAATTTACATGCCTCCTAAAAACAACAGTGGCATCAACTTCCCCTCAGTGTTGAACTCGGCTGGAATCAGTGGCCTGGGAGGGGAAGGATTCCATTACTAATCCCCGGATGACTCATTCACATGTTAGGACCAGAGTACATCTCCAAGGCTCAGACACCATTCAAAAGCCAAAAGAAAGAAGTCTTCATGTATTGATCTGTTTGGCTTAAAATCTCAAGCATTAAAACAATCTTGCAATTTGCTTATGTTGATGATACTGAGATATCCCGGCTTGCCAGGTCTGCTTAGGTGGGACTCAAGTAGGTGCCTAGAAGAGGAACTAAGCCAGTGCTCTGGCAAGACACAATGTTTAGTTCCTTTGCATTTGCTTATTTGCTAGATGATGATTGCATGGTGAGTGTTGGGGGTGGTTTGCATCTATTCCTTAGCCAAAATATCTTTCCTTTAGGGACTGCTCTGCCCTGATTTGACTTAATTGGAATAATTGGTCGGGTGAGTCTGGGAGCTGCATTTTTGCCTTGCACCTTCAGGACTTTAACATTACCTTGCTGAAAAGAAATTACCAATTAATTCTATTTTTATCCCCTTGGCTGCACCTCAACATTAACCACTCAGCCAGCAATTTGAGATTTTCTGCCCCGGGGGAAGATTCAGTCAGAAACAACTGTCCTGAACCCACCTTGCCACTGCTCTCTGCTGGTTGGATTAGGCCAGGACCAGAGAGGGTGGCTGGGAGGCAAAGCAAAGACGAAACATCTGTGCTGCTCTTGGAGGGGCTGGAGTTTGGGACTAGGACTGAGTTCAAAGTCGGGGTGATCTCTAGCCCAGGTCATTAACCATCCAGTATTGTTTCCCTCTGAGGGCCGGGCTTTCTTGTTACATGAATTACTCATCCCAGCACCAGGCTTTTTTGAGTGACGGTTTACAGCTGTTGGTGGTGGTGTTTGCATTAGAGCAAAGGCAGTTTCACAACTAGGTTATTTGTGTTCCATCTTAATAAAGGCAGTTGTAAGCAGAGACAGGGATCGAGGAGAGCCACTTCCACGTAGTGATCCCTGGTAACATCTCTGATGGCTAGGAGCTTCCAAATCAATTGAAAACGCCAACGCACACAATACTGAAGATACAGACACTGTTTTTGTCATACAAAAGAAGAAGTGAGACCATTTCTTTTGCCCCTCAGGACTCCTTCTCACCTTTTAGGATGACCCTGGGCCACTGTAGCCTCGCTCGTCTACGCAGCAACCGCCACTGCTACCTCGCACCTGGGGAGGACCGTTAGCAAAAACCAAAGGGCTAAAGTCAGCCTGTAAGGGACAGGCTGGTGCTTGGGCCCTTTTCTGCTCCTTTGGGATAGCTAAAAGCCTGGAAAGGGTTTGGAGGTGCCTGTATAGATAGAGGGGATATTTGAATTGTTCTTCTGTGCATTTTTACTCTTGAAATTATGTCTCATCTGGGAAATTGTGCAAAATTCTCACCGCTTCTTCCACCAGCTCCACTAAGGCAGCGCAAATATAGCTATTGCAGGAGCCAGTTGAATCTTCTAACGTGCTTATCGAGTTTCTGGAAATGTCTCTACTTCAGGACCTCCCTTGGTACTTGGCCCTCAGACTCTCAAGCCCAATCACAAGTGTTTCTTTTCCAGTCACGTTTCAATTTCAAGTTGCCAGAGGCATTTCTCAGTGGTTCCTTCCTGTTGATATTAGCACAGGTCACCTCTGGAAATGGGCTCTTCAGAGTCGGTCTGTGGGAGGGCAGGGTGGGATGCTTGAACTTCAGTAAAAAAGCAGTGCGTCTTCTGAGGGCTGATCTTTATGAACCATGGAAGCTTCTTGAGGCAGGTAAAGAGGCTAGAGAGCTGTCACAGAAGGGAATGGAAGTGGGAGAGCTAGGATCATGTTCCAACAGCTACATCTCTGTTTATGTTCAGTGCACATGAGCAGACATACTAGTGTTTGGGGTAGATGCCTTCCAGCATGGATTGAGTCAGCTGAGCTCCTCCCATGACAACTTCACTCAGCAAAGAAAGTATTTATAGTACAAGTAGGACTAGAAAGTGAAATCAGATAAGAGCTCCTCTGAAAGAAGCATAAACCACGCCAGGAATTCAGCTCTGGCATCTTAATTATTTACCTCAAGAAGATTAAATAAAAGCTCTGTTGTTATTAATATTATTTTATTACTGTTGTTTGGTTCCTCTGGTTTTTCTGCATCCAATAAATCTTGAGCAAAGAGACATTGCTTTAGCATTCAGACAGCTGCCAGAATTCCCACCGCAGACCAGCTGTGCAGGATACTAAGGAGATGGCGTCCTTCACTGGAGAGAACCTTTTCTCCAGAATGGACCTGCTGCAAAGCACATCAACGAGTCTGCCAAAGCAGATATGTGCTGGCCAGGCTTCTGAAGTGTCTCCAGGCCATCCAGCAAAGAGAAGGAGGAAATCCATAAGAGTGTTATATCCATCCCAGCGGAGAAGATACCTGCCACGTCAGGAGGCAAACTTGGTCAAGAGATGGCTGCTCTTCCTCATTGGAGTTATTGTCATACAAATCTTTACTGAAGATCCGGAGCAGGAGGGACTGGGTGGAAGGAAAGACCTTGGTGAACATCAGCCCTGTGCCATGGCATCACTGAAGGGTATGCAGCTCAAGACTGTGTCCAACTGCTCAGGAGAAGGGACAGACAACTTCCCATCAGGTGAGAGGAACCAAGCCCTCTTGAAAACTGCAGCAAATGAATCTCATCAAACAAGATCCTAGCTGTGTGCCTTCTAGAGGCAAAGACTGGCAGTGGTCAGCATGCTGAAAGCAAGAGAGCATTGGACAATCACCTGTTTGAGAGAACTCACCAGTAGAAGGAGCTATTGGACCTGCTGCTCTCTCCCATTTGAACTCAAGGGCTCAGGCAGGTCAAACAGACTAATTATGGCCAGTGAAAGTGTCATTCAAAAAGCCCAGTGCTCTAGAGAGATCTCTGCAGCTTGCTTGATGATGATTCACATGTAACTAAAATTAGGGATCATGTTTCCAAGATGATATTACCAATTGTTGCAGAAACAGGAAAGTAAATGCATTTACTTTACAGTTGTATGTCTCAGGATTGGGACGTGGAACTATTATACTGGCTTATATGTGACTATAGCAAATGCTCAAATGTGCAGTAAATAGTCATGAGATTTGACATGGATCATATCCTATCTCTGGAGTAATGCATGTTGTGTATTAAAGTTAACTCATTCTTTTGTGCTTTTGTCCATCTCTAACATTATTTAAAAATAAAACTTGAGGTTATTTTTCCATAATGAATGTACGTATGTGGTTTTTAAATTATTTATTTAAAAATGAAAATTGATCACTGGGCTGCACTTCGCAAAGTTCTGGTCTTACCCTGGAAGTAACTTCTTACTAACACAGAACAAAAGTATTTTAGTGCACAGACTTAACGTATCTTAATGTAGCTTTGTACCCACTGGTGAGATATTAAGGATTTGATCCTATAATCCTAAAACTGAGTGGTCTTTCTTGGGCAGGGAGTCCCATTGAACTCCTGTCACCTCATCTCGACTCTTGTTTTCCTGAAAGTCTTTCTGAAAGAGGGGCTCTTTTTGGTTGGGACACCATACACCTCCAAGACGCACTCTATTGGCCTCGAAGGAGTGAGGAAGAAGCTTTAGTCTTAGTGAACACTTTCCTGTCAGGCTGTTTTGGATCAGTTTTGTGCCTATGAAAATATATTGCCTGAGTGGGAATTGTTGAATATTAGACTGATACAGTATTAAGAGCAGAGAAAGGGACAAAGAGGAAGAGTGATAACTGATTTGGAAGCCCTGCAGTGTGTATTATCTTTGCCTATGGAGGCACAGGTCAATACCTACACAGAGAGGGTGAGTGGAGGAGTTGTGAGGGATAAGGAAAAGAAGGCCTATTGAGGCAGGGCAAGACAGGGAGGGGCAGGAGGCAGACTGAAAGCTACAAAAAGTGGGAACAGAGAAAGACTCAGGTCTGGGGGACAATATTCCCCACTCCCTTAGTCTGTCTAATAGTTCTCATGACCCCACAGCATTGTCTGTATCCTGCTCTCTATCCCACCCCACAGTGGGAAACTTATGCACAGTGACAGCATCCAGTGCGGGAAACTGATGTAAAGTTTCCCCCAACTATTCACCAAAGCACCCCAGGGGAAAACCAGGAGCAATGGTCATAAACTCCTAGAAGAAGGTTTCAGACTAGATATAAAGATAAACTTCTTTACAGTTTGTGTGACCAGACTCTGGAATAGACTCCCAATTTGGGGGTGGTGCAGGCACCTACCCTGGAGAGCTTCAAAAGGAGACTGGACACACACCTTGCTGGGGTTATATGACCCCAGCAGTCTTTCCTGTGCAGAGCAGGGGGGCTGGACCCAATGATCTCACAAGGTCCCATACACAGTGCGTGCCTCCGACAGCTGGGGGGCACGGCTGCACCAGCGGTGGCAGGGCAGCTGTGGTGGTGGGAGCACGGCAGCGGTGAGTGGGGAGCTCCCGCAGACACCGCTGGTACTGTCGGCAGCAGGGGGGTGGGGTGTTAAGTGCTGACCAAGGATCAGCGACCACCCACAGGTGCTGCCGGCAGTGTCAACAGCAGCCAGGGGTGATCATGGACTGCTTGCAGATGCTGCCGGCAGTGCCGGCAGTTGGGTGGTGACCACCTGTGGGCACCACCGACAGTGTCAGCAGCGCCTTTTTGCAGGGGATGCACTGCCACGCGCAGGGGGTGCACATGCACCCGTGTGCACCCCCTGTGTGTCACCCCTGCAAGGTCCCTTCCAGCCCTAAATTTCTGTGAATCTGCAAAAGTTTCCCACGTTCCTGTAGGGATGGGTCTTTTACTTACTAATTCTATACTATTGCTGTGTCCCCAGATGAATGTTGTCCCCACCCCACAGTGCTGGAAGGTAGACTCACTTATCATAAGCATCATAGAATCATCTGTTTGCTATACATGTTGGGGAGGAGGGTGGGGAGGGATTGTTTGACCTTTTTTCCTCACCTTCCTCTCAGAACCATTGGGTGTTGACTGCAACCGAGGTTGGAGATTTTGACTGGTGTGCCAATACTCCTGCGGGGGCTAAAACCTGGAGATTCCTGGCAAGAAGGTCTTGCCCCTCCATTCAGGGTCAGACAGATTGCCACAGTTAAGGTCAGGAAGGAATTTTACCTCATGGTCAGACTGGTATGGACTGTGGGGTTTTTTTGTCTTGCTCTGCAGTGGGGGATGCTTCCCTCTTCCTTGGATCTCGAGTCCTTACAGCAGCATGACTTATGTAGGACCCTAAGCATAATAGTTGGGCTTATTTCAATGCCTATATCTTCCCCAATACAGGACACTTTCCATACTCATGCCAGTTGCCACATTGCTGGCATTTACTTTGGATTGACTTTTCCTTTCCTGGTTAATTAATTGCACTTGCAGTCATGCTTTGGGGATGTCCATCTAGGCTTTTTATTTGAGCTCCCAATCACTCCGCAGCTTGGCATATGCTTTTTTCCAGCATCCAATATATCTCTTATTAACCACTCCCTTGTTTACCATCACATCCCAGAACAGTCTGGTCTTCAGTGAGTCTCCGTGCTCCTTATTCACAGGGGCATGTACATGGGTCTGGGACAAGACTCCTCCGCTTCTCCTTCCCCTTCCTACCACATTGTCATCCTGAGCAGGCTTATAACAACCCTTACAGCAGCATGACATTGGCTACCATTGTCCCCCTGCTTTACCTTAGGCAGGTTGGGGCACACTGCTTTGTGGTTGTGTGCCCCGGTTGCCTGTGTAGTTTTAGTAACAGATTAGACAAGAATTTGTGTGGGATGGTTTGGATAGGGATGATCCTGCCTCAGGCAGGGGGTTGGACTAGATGACCTCTGGAGGTTCCTTCCAGTCCTACTGTTCTATGATTCTTAGTGCGATGTTGATGCTTTCAGTTTAAATTATTTTATTGTAACGTAATTTCTCCTTAATGACTTTTCCCTTGCTTTGTAGATTACATGGTAAATTTCTGCACATGGAGCACAAGTGACATCCTGTGGCCAGTTTGGTTTAGCACAAGAGTATTTTCTCCCCATGCAGCAGTGCTGAAGCCTAGTGGCCAGCTAAAATAAAGAACATTGCAGAACGTCTTGATTCTCCACCTAAACCAGTGGCTATCAATTAGGGTGCTATAAAATCCTTTGAAGGGTGCCATGAAATGCAAGGAGATAAGCGGAGGAGATGAGCACAGGCACGGCTTTGTTCCTGCCTGGCCAATCCCCTACTGTCATTGCCCAGCTCCTTTGCAAGGAGGTAAGCACTGTAATATATAAACTAGTTCTTGAAATTGGGAGCTGCTTAATTCACAAGAGTTATGGAGAGGTGCCTTGAGTCCACTGAGGGCTGCCTCAAGTCAAAAGAGGTTGAGAACCACTGGATTAAACCTTTGAAAACAAGGAAACTTCCAGTCCTGTTATTCTCCCTAGTGCATTGACAATTAAAATCCCTTGTTTTCAGGTTTTTGACAACCCCTGGGGGTTTTTTGAGTGTTCAGCAGCTCTATTCCTTCTCACTTTGGAGCAAACTCATTCTTTGTCCCCACGCTCATCCCATGGGTTAAAAAGAATGATAAGCCGGGGAGTGTCTGAGTCAGAACATCCACTCCCATAACATAGGGGGATGGTGGTGACAAGGGTCTGAAGAAGACTGTATGAGGGCTCTGGGCCCTATTGTGCCTGGTACGATGTAGATGGATCACAGTTTTCTAGTCATTCCATTAATATGGTATTATGGGGGTGTCTGTGACGGGACGGTGACACAATTGTCTGGCTCCATCTTCTCTCCTAAGTACAGCCCATCCCACACATTCCTGTAGCCCTTTAAACACAGCTGTATTTGGTAACAGCATTTTGTCCCATCACAGCCACAATGCCTTGTTCTCATCCTCCACCAGTGTAGGGATAAAATCCTCCCTGGTCCCTACAAACAAAGGATTTCCAGGTGCCTCCAAAACAGAGAAAGGTTACCTATCAACTCCCCACAGGAGAACTGGCAACATTTGAATCCACATACAAATTCATAAGGGGAGAGCAACATGAAGTAGGTGACAATCTGTTTACCAGGGCACCCCCTGGAACAACAAGGAACAATAGCTATATGCTACTGGAGAATAGGTTTAGACTGGACATTAGAAAAATGTTCTTTATGGTCAGGGTTGCCAGGATCTGGAATGGGCTTCTAAGGGAGTTGGTGCTCGCCCCATCCTTGGGGGTCTTCAAGAAGAGACTGCACAGGTACCTGGTTGGGATCACATGATCCCAGGTTTGGTGACCCTTTTCTTGCTTACCAGGGGCAGGGGGCCAGACTAGATGGCCCACTGAGGTCCCTTCCGACCCTAGAATCTATGAATCCACTTATCACATGTGCTGATTATTGACCCTATCATACTGCTCTTTCCAAAAACTTGTTAAATTCCATCTTGATTCCAAGTGATTCAGGTTCTTTAATCCCACTTCTTGGTTTGGAATACTGTTCCAATATTTCACCCCTCTAATAGTTAGACTGGAAATTAGAAGGTTTCTAAATGTGTCCATAACCTATTTGTAGCCATCGGCTCTTCTGTTTTTGTGCTTTAACTTGAATAGCTCTTCTCCTTTGATAATCTTGCCGTGAATATGATTCACATGAAACTAAAATACTCTTAGCACAAATATGCATAAGAACTTTCATACTCCTTTCTCTGTACCTCCATCCAGATCATTCTTATCTGAAACCTTTCCTGAGTGAGACACAGCTATATCAAAAGTTTTCTTTTATGGTGAGGACAGAAAATCCTGAGATCACAACCCTCATTTCTATTTGTGATACAGTATCATGTCTATAGGGAAAACCACTTAATCTTACAATGGTGATTTCATACTTTTTGCCACATTTGGTAAACCTTTGCCCATATCATAAAATCACTAGATGATGTTGTAAAACCATAAATGCTTACTGAAGAGCTGTCCCATGAGTGACTCTGGGCTAGAGCGCACTGCGATATATTTTCTATTTTGGGGAATTACAATATTTCTGTCATTTTAGATATGAAACTATAAAAAAGGAGAATAATTTATTCAAAAGCTATACTTTGAAAGGGGAAAGAGACCAAGTCGAGCTTGTCAGTCTTAGCAATTTGTTGTTTTCTTTTAGAGATTCCTAAGCATGCATAACAGGGTGAACAAGGAATACAGCTGGTTACTGAAATAGTAACTAAAGGGTGTTCCACGATAAACTATTTTGTATGATGCCCACCTTATCTCCTGCTCCCTCCCCTCTACCCTCACATGGTCATTAAGCCAACCGGCAATCGACCCTCACAGACTCAACCCGGCTAATCTCAGACCCAAAGAAAGGTGGCTTGTTCAGGAGGGGCACAAGGCTTGTTTCTGCTGCAGTCAGCATGGGCATGTCAAGCATGGCCGGCAGGCGCCTGAGGTCCCTACTATAACCTTGCTGCTGGAGCTGCCTTGGATGACAACCCTGCATCACTGGGACACAGACTCGAGTCCCAAGTACCAGGATAGGCCTAGGCTAAGTAGAGCCAGTAGAAATATCCAAGTTATCATACTGGGCCCTATATGGTTGGCTAGGCGCGCCTCAGCAGCCAGCACCAGCTGGGGAGGTGGGTGAAGAGGATGAAGCAGGCCACATCAACCCTGGAACAGAGCACGGGGAGACTGGGAACGGTCCTCCTCCAAGGGACATCGCATGGCACGACGGCAGGGCCCGGCAGTGTGCCGGCCTTGTCTCTCAGGCGGCAAAACCCGGGTGGGATGACGATGGCTCGACTCTCTGGGCCGCCACAGCGAGGTGCCCCAGATGCGGGGAGAAGGGGCGCAGTCTGACGCTCCCAGGTGGCACCAAGGAGGGGGGACAGAGGGACGAGGCAGGCTCAGCCCAGGGTGCCTCAGGGCCCGCAGGGCCGGGGGAGGGAGCAGACGCCCCTGCTCCGCCAGCTCGTCCTGGGCCGGGGTCCGCCCAGAGAGGGTGCGCCCCCCACCCCCGGCAGCGGCACTGGCGGACTCCGCAGGGCTCTACGGACCACAGAGTAAGTCCTCCGGGAAGCACAGAGGGCCCCGGAAGTGCGCGGGCGCGGCGCGGCGCTGCGGGCGAAGGTAACGCGGGCCGGGGCCGGCTCGGCGCCGGTTCTTCGGGCGCGGGAAGGGGCCGGTGCCAGCGCGGCCGAGGCTTCGGCCGCTCCTGAGCCCTTGGCCGCGGTCGTTTTGGGCTCCTGGAGCTCTTGGCGCCTCAGCCGGCGGGTCCCCCGGGCCTGGATCCGGCCCCTCGCGCGAGCAGAGGGAGGCCCCGGCAGGCCCCCAGCCCGGAGCGCCCTGCCCCGCCCGGGATCTGTTGCCGTGTGCCGCTCACCTTGTTATTTACACCCCCGGCTGTGGCCGTGGCCGCACCAGGGGCCGGGACCCGGTCAGCCTCCTGGCCGCGCACCTGCGCGAAGGGAGAGCCCGCGGGGCCGCAGTCCTTGCCCTGCGGCGTTCCCGTGTCGGAGCAGAGGGCCGCGGGTGCTGTGCAGTGCGCTCGGATCCGTGTCCCCCCCCCCTTGGCACTCTGGTTTTTGAACCTTTGATCTTCACTTATGTCTCTGTTTTTTATTATTATTATTATTTGTCCCCAGTAGTCAATTGACATCCTTTTCCATAGTTTCCCCATGCGATGGAGGCTAAAAGGTTACATGGTGGGTGTAGGCCCACATCCCTGAAGGATGACAGATATGCCTGGAGCTCTTCACTCCTGGATTGCCTTCACGTCAACACCTCTCAGTGTCTGCCAGCCCTCCTTAGGCAGCTCAGAGTTGCTCTGCTTCAGGGCAGGATGGTCTGTGACCGCACTACCCAGCTCCTGCCCTGCTGGTGTGGCCGCACCCCACAGGTGTGCTGCCCACACTGGAGGTATGGCTGCAGGCTAGCCCTGAAGCGATGAACACTTGTGTGGCTTGCGGTGTAACGTCTGACAAGGCCCTGACTGCACTGACCTGGTGTGGCAACGTGCAGCACCCTTGGAAAGGGCTTAAGGCACCCCGGGCTGCTATAGTCCCTGGTTGAGAATCACTGGCATCGTGCCTCTGTGGAGCAGGGAGCGGGAAGCTTTGCAGAAGTCATACAGTGGTCGGAGGATAATCACAACCTTGTAAGGCCTGTTCAGGATGAGAATGTGGTAGGAAGGAGAAGTGGAGGAGTCTTGTTCCAGACCCACGTATGTGGCCCTGTGAATAGGGAGCACTGAGACTCGCTAAAGACCAGACTGTTCTGGGATGTGATGGTAAACAAGGGAGTGGTTAGTAAGATGAACTGGATGCTGGAAAAAGCAGTGTGCATATGCCAAGCTGCAGAGTGAACAGGAGCTCAAATAAAAAGCCTACATGGACATCCCCAAAACATGACTGCAAGTGTAATTAATTAACCAGGAAAGGAAAAGTCAATTCAAAGTAAATGTCAGCAATGTGGCAACTGGCATGAGTATGGAAAGTGGCCTGCGTTGGGGCAGATATAGGCATTGGAATAAGCCCAACTGTTATGCTTAGGGTCCTACATAAGTCATGGTGAAACAACAGGTTTTTCACAGCCCGCTCATGGTGCCCAGAGCTGATTTCACAGGCTTTTCACAATGGCCTCGCGCCTCGCTGCTGATTGATTATGAGGCCCTGGTGGCCTCACCCCTAGTTATTAATTGGCAGAGGGCATCTTCACTCAATCTATGCCACTACCTTTTTTTTTTGGGTGGATTGATTTTACAGGAAATCACAGCCAATGCCCTATTTTCCAGCGATCACAGACAATGCTGTTCTCATGAAATCTGCAAAACCATGATTTAGGTAGGTCCCTAATTGTGCTAAAAGAGTAGTCCTCAACCTTTCTAGATTCACCTCTTATTAGACCCAAAGCACCCCTCTTTGGATTCAGGGCACTCCTCAGAAAATGCCAGTTTCTAGTTTCTCCTCGTTTTTTTGATTAAGGCAAAATAATAGAGCACCTAAAGAACTTGGAAAGCCCACAACAGTGCTAACATTACATAGGGCCCTGCAGCACCCTTGAAAGGATGGTGCCCCAGGTGGTGCAGCATCTTGGTTGAGTGTCATTGTACTAAGCTGTACAGAGGAAGCAGGAAAGTGTATGCAGTCAGTGCAGAAACAGACTGCTCCAGTGAATAGCAGGAGCCCAAAAGCTCAACAGATTGGTTGATTAGAATGCATACAACTGGTACTTATGATAGGCACTGGGGCACAAGGAAATATAACAGCAGTTCATAGTATCTGATGTGGCAGAATAGAAACACAGGCTGCATCACCTAGCTGCGCTGTAGAACAGTGCTCAGACATTCACCTTGTGTCCGTAAACAGTTCTTGATGCAAAGGTCTTGTTATCCTCGGCGCACAGCTCATCTTTAAAGATGTGACAGAGTTATGCAGCAAGGCAACTGAAGCTGTTGTGTAGAGGCTAAATTATGTCCCCAGTTGCTTGGCATAAACCTGGAGAAACTGTTGGCTTCATTGGAGTTAATCTGAATTCACACCATCATAACTGAGATCAATATCTGACCCAGAGTCTATACAATTAATCCAAAGTTTATTGAATCATAGAAAGTTAGGGTTGGAAGGTACCTCAGGAGGTCATCTAATCCAACCCCCTGCTCAGCTTTGTCTAGCTGAGTTTTGAAAACCTCCAAGGATGGAGCTTCCACTACCTCTCTGGGTTACCTGTTCCAGTGCTTTACTACCCTCCTAGTGAGAACATTTTTTTCAGATATCTAACCTAAACTTCCCTTGCTGCAACTTCAGACTTGCTCATTGCTCTGTCACCTGCCACCACTGAGAACAGTCCAGCTCCACCCACTTTTGAACCCCCATTCAGGTAATTGAAGGCTGCTATTAAGTCCCCTCTCAGTCTCTTCTCCTGTAGACTAAATAAGCCCAGTTCCCTCAGTCTTTCCTCATAAGTCATGTCCCCCAGCCCCCTCACCATTTTTGTTGCCTTCCACTGGACCCTCTCCAATTTATCCACGTCCTTTCTGTAGTGAGGGGACTCAAAACCAGGGCTGTCCCTAGGGGGGAGTGAATCAGGGTGACTGCCCTGGGCCCTGCTCTTTGAAGGGGCCCTGTGGAGCTGGGCGGAGCAGCTGCAGCGACTGCGCCACCGCCACGGGCTTCACATCCAGCCGCTTGCTACCCACAACACTGCCACTGCTGATGGCGGTGGCAGCTTCTTCAGCTCTGGGGTGCGTGGGATTGGAGTGGGGGCAGGGCCCTGTATGGGCTGATTTGTCCCAGGCCTGCACCCTGCTTGGGGCGGCTCTGCCCAAGACTGAACACAGTACTCTAGATGTGGCCTCACCAGTGCTGGATAGAGGGGAATAATCACTTCCCTTGATCTGTTGGCAGCACACCTATGAATGCCGTTAGCCTTCTTGGCAACAAGGGCAACACTGCTGGTTCATATTCAGCTTCTTGTCCACTGTGACCCCTAAGTCCTTTTCTGCAGAGCTGCTCCCAGCCAGTCAGCACCCAGCCTGGACCAGTGCATGGGATTGTTCCGTCCTGAGTACAGGACTTTGCACTTGTTCAATCTCATGAGATTCCCTTTGGCCTAGTCCTCCAATTTGTCTTGGTCACTCCGAATCCTAGCCTACCCTCCAGCATATCTACTACTCCCCCCAGCTTGGTGTCATCTGCAAACTTGCTGAGGGTGCACTTTGCCATCTTCCAAGTCATTGATGAAGACGTTGAAAAAAACTGGCCCTAGGACTGACCCCTGGGGCAGTACACTTGATACCAGCTGCCAACTAGACATCGAGCCATTGATTACTACCCTCTGAACCCCATGCTCCAGCCAATTTTTTATCCACCTTACATCCATTCATCCCATCCAGCCTGTACTTCCTTAGCTTACCTGGGAGAAAGTATCAAAAGCCTTGCTAAAATCAAGGTATATCACAACCACCATTTTCTCTGCATCCACAGAACCAGTCATTTCATCACAGAAGGCAATTGAAAGATTCCTCGTGGCTGGAATTGCCTCTAGATCAGGCCCTTATTGTTTAAGTACAGTTGCAGTTCAGACATTACATCACTGTTATAGTAGTTAATTACCACATGGGGCAAGCGTTAGCAAGTGTTCAGGTACATTAAAATGGAATTTGTCATTTAAATTTGAGCATGTGGGGATAGCTTTTAAAAGCACTGGTGCCTGGTATATTATGCTCAGAGGTGGAAATGAACAGCTCTGGTCAGGGGGAGTACTGCTCAGTGCAGGATTCACAGCAGCAAGGCTGGTTGTACTACATTCCCCCATCAGCTTGCTCAGCTATGCAGAGGGAGTTTATTGGGCTTGGAAAGATAGATTGACCGCTGGATTCAGCCAGCAGGGATGAGCTGTTTATGTGCTCTTTCTACACTAGGGGCTGAAGATTAGGTTCTTCATAAGCACTTTTACCATCTTGTTAACGGAAAGGGGCCCTCACTGTAGCTAACACTGCTGCTTCTGAACAAGTCCTACCATCAAGTGTAGCTGAGCACAGGGTCCAACAAAAGGACAGGAAGAAGAAAATGAACTCCCTCTTAGTCTCTGCCTGCTTGATGAATCAGGCAGGGTAGCTCCTGTGAGCCCCTATCCCACAGCAGGTGCCCTGTTTCATTGTAAAATACAGGTATTCCAGGCAGGGGTAAATTCTGTTGCAAGTATGTGACCCAGCCCAAGACTTGATCTGCATGTCTTTTGCCAGTGGGCTTTTTAGCTTTGGTATTATTGCGGGTTTCTGATCTGTTTGAGCTCTGCCATGGAATGGAGAGGTGGGGCAGTGATTTGGGCTTAGCAGAGCAATAGGAAGGCTTGGCTTTTAATTATTAACATCTTGTGGGAGTGTTTGAGTACAGGGACCTCTGGACTTGTAAGCTCTTCCAGAAGAGCAGAAGCCCTTGACATCTCACACACACACACACACAAGTGCATTTACTGGAGGAACAGACAGCTGAAAGGTAATTGGTTATCTGTGGGGCATGGTCTATGAGTGGCTTGGAGCCCCTTAGGGTGGGGGGCAAGCACATGAGCCTTCCCAAATTATAGACCCCCTCCAAAAGTAAGAAATGTTCTTAGGAGAGGCAGAGACAGGACATTTGCTGACTGGAGTCCAGGACAGGGCACACTTGAGACTAAGGAGTTTGTTTATGCTCTTGAGGGTTTCCCACTGCAGATATAAAATGTGGCAATAGTTTACTGTTTTATGTGATGGGCCCTCCTGTGAATTTTCTCTCCAGCCCCCCAGATGCTCCCCTCTGACAAAGCTGGATGAAAATGTCCTCTTTTTTTTCTAACATGAGAGAAACTATTTCCTGGAATGAGAGGTGTGGGGCAGTTCCTGTATGAGAATCTGTCTTCAGATGTATTTGGGTGATGCATTTTTGGAAGGGCAGGTCCTATTCTGTACAGTCTTCTGCAGATATCTGTTATTTCTTAGGAGAGAGAGAAAATGGTGTGGAGAATGCACTGGACTCTCACTCAGCACTTCCCTGCTCTGCTGCAGGCTCCATGGATGACTTCTTGCAAGTCATTAGGGTTAGATCCAGCTCCACCTACTAGGTGCTGAAGTTGGTGTAGGCACCCAAGAGCCATCCTGCTTTACCTCACTCAGGTCCCTGAAAAGCAGTCAGTGCACCCATCTTCTTTTGTAGCACACTGTCCTCTTAGCCTTGAGCCCAGGTCACAAAAAGCAGCGAGGAGGAGTAGGACCCACTCGCTTTTTGCATTAACAGTTTTTCAGGGTCTTGAGAAGGATGGCATAGGGTGACACTTAGGTGCCTAAGTCAATTTGGGCATCTGACAGGTGGAATAGAATCTGGCCTGTATTGTCTCTGTGTCCATCTTGCAAAATAGGATAATGTCACTGCGTGGCCTATTGAGGGTGGTGTGGCATTGATCATAATGGCTGTGGGAAAGTGCAAACACTAATGTGGTGTTGGGAGTCATGTAACAGCTAACACATCAAACAGGGTCCTTTAGCTTCCTCCGTCTGTGGCGTCAGGCAGCGCTCCTCTTGTGCTTTCCATACAAAAAGCTGCATCATTTTAAGCTGAATCAAATGGAAGTAAGAGTAGAGCACATGTAGCTTATGCTGCAGTAATTCTGCCTTGCAAACATTGCAGTTGCCCCTGCAAACAGAAAACGGCTGGCAATTTAAAGGTGTAGATCAGAGAAAAGAACAGCTTAATTAGCTGCATGCACTGTGATCCTGCTATAAAATGTCTTCGTTTTAGAACAAAACACCTGATTGCGGAGATAGATTGAGATCGCTGGAGTCCATGGCACAATGAAACCCGACAGCAAGTTAATGGGGAAAATGCAGAATGCAGCAGGTGTCTGGAGGGGAGGGAACAGACATCTGTGGACTGGCACTGGGCTCCCACTCAGGATATGAGCTACTGAAGCAGATTCTTCCTTCCACACTTACTGCAGCTTTTGTCTTTGAGAGTAAGCCAAATTCTACACTCCTCACCCTGAGGTGACTAGGAGTTTGCCTGAAAAAGGAGAGCATTTTTGGCTTTTTAAGCCTACAGGCTTGTCAGGGTTTTGAATTTCTATTTAAAGAACAGTAAACAAGGGAATAAAACAGAAATAAGGACATTTTTTTTGCCCTCATTTTATTTGCTTCTTATCTTGGAGAGCTCATCTCTGGCAGCATCTGCCATAACCATCAGCAGGGGTTCAAACAGCCACAGAGGTACACAAGCCTGTTCTGTCAGTGGCTATATCAGAGAGACAGCAGGGGCATGCAGCAATTAACAGCAAATAATATGAACTCAGCTTTTGGGTACTACAATGAGGAGCTTTTTTTCTCTAGTCAAGTGCCACAAACGGTGGGAGCCCTGCTCAGAATAAGTCTGACTCCTTGGGGATGGCAAAGAGCCCCCTCATTTTGGAAAGTTATCCTGAAGAAATGGTTAGCAAGAGTCCAAGTGAGAAGCAGCCAATAACAGATGTATGGTGGTGACAAAACGAAACAGTGGAGGATTGGTCCTCACAGTGGCTTTGTGGAGTTGTAGGGAATAGAAACAGGGTGATGGAAGCTGTACAAGGCAACTACATGTGAACTCCCCAGACAGGAGCAGTCCAAATATATCATTGGTATGATGCTAAGGAGGCTGAGGCTAAGGAGAAGAGAAGGGGATCTGTTGCAAAACTAAATCCACAGCTCCATGATTGCTTCAGTCCTTACTTAGGCCTTCATGGGCATTTAGCCTGGATGAGGATGTCAGACTGACCACTTCATTCGGTTCCTAGCCCTCTGGGTCCCCAGTTTCAAAGCCAAAACCCACATGTCTCTTGCTGGCTGAGTCATGACTCTTCCTTCCCTTCATTCCAGGTGGGAAACAGCTGGCCAGCTATCTCCTAAGACATGCCCTTGGCTCTCACAGCCCTGCATGGGATCAGTAGAGCCTGTCTGACCCCAGCCTGCTGGGCCTCAGCATCTCGCCTAACCAGTGAGCTACTGCCACACAGTATGTCCCTCAGGGAGCACGGGCAATACCTCTTCCGCAGTGCTGTGGATGTCGTCCTGCCAGCCCGGATGCTCAGGAGGGCCTTGGAGCTCAGAACTGATGGAGGCCCCCAACTCGTCGTGAGGGGCCGAGCTTTCCCAGCGCAGAGGAATCTGTATCTTGTGGGCTTTGGCAAAGCCGTGCTGGGGATGGCTGCCGCAGCAGAAGAGATCTTGGGAGACCACCTTCTCCGAGGGGTTGTCAGCGTCCCTCTGGGCATCCAGGCGTGTCTGCAGCAGG
>NW_005842348.1:761558-821051 GCF_000455745.1 Alligator sinensis | reverse complement strand
AAGAGGCCAAGTCCCTGCCTGTTTGGTGGGATGGGGGCAAAGTGATGGAGGACAGACATGCATGAAAATCCATGCCCTGCAGGAGCATCTGCCTTGTCATGTTTCCCCCCGGGGTCGTTGCTGAATCCCTCTTGGTTCTTCACCAACCTGTCCCAGTTTTAACCCCCAGCCTTGATCTTGCATCATGGCCACCAGGCTTGTAGTCCAGCCCTGGCAGGTCTGCATCCCCTTCAGGGGCTATCACCAATGATCATTCCATAGAGCAGTGTGTCTCCTGTACACATAGCCTCAGTCATAAATGTATCCCTTCCTGTTCCCCAGCCCCCCTTTCCCTCTGCTGGGAGTGGCAGTGCCCAACTGTTTGGAGAAACTGTAAATGTCAGTGGCCTGACACCCTCTCTGCCTCTTGCAGGGAAATGCTGCTAAAGCCACACAGCAGGATCCAGGTCATAGAAGGAGCTAAGTACAACCTCCCTGACAGAGAGGCTTTGAGGGCAGCCAGGGCCATTTGTGAGCTGGCAGAGGGTCTGACAGCTGATGACCTCCTCCTTGTCCTGATCTCAGGTAACATCCCAGGAGCAGGGACGAGGTTCTTTGCCTGGGTCCCTGTAGCTGCTGCCCCATTCTGCCCCATCTCTCCTTCCTCTGCCTCCTCTCAGACTTCTCTCCTTATATGTGCAGGAAGAAAATCCAGACTCACAACTGGCAAACTAGGTCAAGCTGCCTGTTGCAGAGGAAACAGAGGAGAGGTGGAAAGTGGGTCAGAGCCATTCCCAGTGTGACTCCCACATTGGTGGCAGCTCACAATTCACACTTCAGTACCTGGCATGCTGGCAGCAGAGAGACAGCAGTAACTTAGGCTCTGAGGCTGACTCATCTCTCTGCCTACCAGGCCTCTCAGAGGAGCCTGCTAATGATTCCTGGGTCTCCAATCTCCCACCTCACCTGTCACTCCCATTCCCAAGGTGGCTGCATCCCTTTGGCACTGAGTGTCTAGAGCTTGGGCTGCTCTTTGAGAGGCAAGGTGCTATTGTATTCACCAGTGTCAGGAGTCCCAAAATTTGGGCCAGGCAGCTGTGTTACTGTTTATCACACTGTTCCCACAGGCTTTGCTCTGTTGTTCCTCCAGCAATTTCAAGCAGAAGGACATAGTTTCACCAGGCAGTGGTGCCAGGCAGTCAAAAACCACTGTTTTAAAACAAGCTAACCCAATCCCCAGCTCCAAGCAGAGTCTGCTCTGAGCTGCTGCAGTTTGACCCTATGAAATCAATGTAATCAGTGATGCTTATTTCCTTGTTTCTGTTTTAAAGGACAGACCCCCGGGCCTGTCCACTGTCACAGTCATGGGAGATGTTTTGTTTCCTTTGAATGGTTGGTGTCCCGTGCCTAAAACTGGGGACACAAGTGGGGGAAGCAATGCTTTGGTCAGCCGTGACTGCAGGTGTTGGTATCAAGGTGCGGATTTGACTTGGTATCCAAGTCTGCAAATTAATAATGGGGGTCACTGAGGGACTGGCTGATCTGGCAGGGGGGCAAAATGCTCTTGGTTTGTCCCAGACCTCAGAACAACATTCGCCCTTTTACAGTAATTTTCCAGTGATGCTTCTGAACATAATCACCCTCTCTTATCTCTTCTCTCTCTCTCCCTCTGTGCTGTGTTTCTTTCTTTCTTTGCTTTTCAAATGTCTGATCACATCGTTTGTGTTCATGTAACTCCCATTGATCGCACCCTAACATGACAATCCTTGGGGTATCCAGCCTTTTTTTTAATCTCTGCATTATTTTGCCCTCCCAGTGGACCCATCTCTCAAGAATCCTTTCAGAGTAGTACAGTTTCATGTTTATTCATAGACATTGCTGTATTTCTGTAAATGCTACTCAGTACAAAGGAGATCATTAAAACCTAGAGCTTGTTGCCGAGTGAACCTTGGAGTTGGCTGTCTCTGCTCTCCCATCCCAATAGTCTCTGAAGGTCAGATTTGAGGCATGTTAGTAGTGATGTGTAGAGGAATCAGTAGCCATTGGGCTGAGTCTTCCCCTGCCTTGCGCCTTGCTTGGTAATCATGCCAAGGTTGATGTAAAATGCTACTGCAATGTGAGTGGAGAATTGTGCCTGTGTATAGATTTTTAGGTGTGGAAATCCAGCTCTGGTCTAGGGACAGATAGAAGACCTCAGCTTACAAGGCAGTTTAGCTAATTCTTCCCCAGCACTAAATTTTCTTAACCAACCAGTAAAGGAAGAGAAAGAAGCAAACAGAAGCTATGGGATTCCCCCACTGAGGTCCCAGCCCCTCTGCTGTACACACACATTCACTAACTGTAGATTCTGCACTGTAGGAGGTGGATCAGCCTTGTTGCCTGCCCCCAAGCCTCCTGTGCTCCTTGAAGAGAAAGAGAAAGTCACCAAGCTGCTGGCTTCCAGAGGAGCTACCATCCAAGAACTTAACACCATCCGGAAGGCCCTGTCCATGCTGAAGGGTGGAGGGCTGGCTCAGGCTGCCTATCCTGCACAGGTAGGTATGGGAGGTGTCCTCTTTGTCTAGAGCTTTGGCTCTGAGCTTCTTTTAAATGAGGTTGAGAGACAGGGTCACAAATACTGCAGCAGAAGTGTCCTGAGGTTTGGAAATGCTGGGCAATTTCAGCTCCCAGTGGAGACAAAAAGAATTCCACCTCTTTGATCATCATGCTACTTACGTGCACTTTCCAAAGATGTATCCAAGAAGTAAGGACTGAACCTTGTGGTCTGTAGTTACCAAAATAAAACGAACAACTCTAGCATTTAAAAAGAAATTCAGATCTGCAAGACAAATTTGAAGGGGTTTTCCCTACTATGGGCATTCTGAACCCTCTGCCTTTTGGGTTAGGGAATAAAAAACAGCTGGTCAGTTTATTTTTAGCCAGCTTAACTGTCTGGGTCCCTAGCATAATGGTGCCATGAATGGGGTAAAAGCACTGTCTGAAATTGTTTTTTATTAAATGATTTCATTGTAAGTTTGTAGAAGAGTAATTTTTTTTTATGTTAATGAGTCTTCATTGCAGGCACTGTGTTGATTGGCAGTCTTCTCTGCTTCTAGGTGCTGAGCCTCATCCTCTCTGATGTCATTGGTGACCCAGTAGACTTTATAGCAAGTGGTCCCACTGTTGCCAGTTCCCACAGCACCCAAGACTGCTTTGAAATCCTGGCAAAATACAATCTGCTGAGCAGCTTGCCCAAATCTGTGGAGACAGTGCTGCACAGCTCAAGTTCAGATTCTGTTCGTTCTAAAGACTATTCCCATGTCTATAATGTCATCATTGGTTCAAACAGTTTGGCTTTAGAAGAAGCCAAACACCAAGCAGAGGCTCTGGGCTACCTGACTCTGATTCTGAGTGCAGCTGTCTGTGGGGAAGTCAACAGAGTGGCCAAACTCTATGGTCTGCTGATTCAGTTTGTCTGCTTGAGTATGGCTGGACCTGGAGTAGATTCTTTAATTGACAAGGTGAGAAGTGATCTCCTACAACTGGCGGCAGAGCTAGACATCCCCAGTCTGAATCTTACGGAGTTTCTAAGGACTTTGCAGGGATTTGGACCTGAAAGGCCAGTTTGCCTCCTGGCTGGTGGAGAGACAACGGTCCAGGTGCAAGGAAGTGGGCAGGGTGGGAGGAACCAGGAGCTGGCTCTGCGGGTGGGGTTGGAGCTGCACAAAGCTAAGTCCACCAGGGCTGGTGGCATCCTTGCTGGATGGGAGGTCATGTTCCTCAGTGGGGGAACTGATGGGCAGGATGGGCCAACAGAGGCTGCTGGTGCCTTCTCCAGCCTGGAGCTGGTAGACAGGGCTGGCCAGGAAGGTCTCGAGGTGGAGGCATTTCTAAGCAATAATGACTCGTACACATTCTTCAGTAAATTCCAAAATGGATGTCACCTGCTGATGACAGGTTTAACAGGCACTAATGTCATGGACATACAGGCTGTTTTAATTAGGGCCAGAGACAGATAATGAGAGTAACACCACCAAATATTCAGATGCTTTTAATGAGAGGCAAGGGTAAACAGAGGGCACTAACATTACAGACAAATCCCAGCTGCTTAAATTAGGGGTAGCTGTCAAGGCTGCAGATATCCTGGACATAAAGGTTACATTAATTAGGCACAGGAGTGGGTAACCATGGCATGAGCAGCAGGAACACTGGATCTGTTTTAATTAGGATCAGAGAAAGGGAAGCACGGCACCAGTGTTATGGATATCTTGGCTGGGTTAACCTTTCTGCCCAAGTACCACTGAAGGGTACATTTTGACTCTGGTTTCAAATAATTCAGGAAAGCAGGACTGCTGACTGGCAAGGACAGCACTTGGCCAGCGTAGACTGTTTTTTGCTCTTGTATCCATTCAGACTGGTCCAGAACTAACCCGAGGAGCATTTACATTTAGTCTGCATGTGCTTCCCATGAGTGAAGTCACATGATTATAAAACATCAAAATAAAAGCAAGACAGTAAGACTGGGGTTTTCCAAAACGTCTGTGGGAATTAGGTCTCCCACTTCCATGGACGACATCTGACTCTTAGTTCTGATCTTTAGCTTGCCATTTTAAAGCTCAGGCTCATTATGTGAACAAGGTGCTTTAGATCAGTACAAAGGGCCCTGAATCCAAGGCATTGCAAATGCAGCAGAGATGGCCAAAAGCACATCAGTTCAGTTTAACCTTTGATCTTGGATATGTGACGTAAATGCCACAGCCAAATGTATTTTCACTGCACTGTGTGAAGAATCATGTGAACTATGATTCAGATGCATTGGTGCAAAAACCTGAACATGCACCTTCCCCTCCTTCCAGTGACCTTCTCTGCTACCTTAGGTGGTGACATTTTTTCCCCCTTGGCTGGTATTTCATGGGGCAGCACTCTGTGCTGTCAGTGTGTAGGCTATGAGCATTCCAAGTATTATTTCCAAACTGGTCAAAAAAACAATCCAGCCTCCAGCTTGAGGTATTGACCTTTTCACTGTGTAAAGTCAGATGTTGCTGTCACTCTGATTAACTCTGCTAGTTCCATGGAACAAAATAAAGGGCAAAGCTTCTGGGGCTACAGCTTTCTCAGACTGGATTCCTTGTGCCTCTGGGGCCAGTACAGAGGAGTGGCTACTTCAGCTTTGTCACAAAGTTATATGTGGGTCCTATTTTGCCACATATGTTAGGACAATATGTGGACAGACTAACTAGAAGCTGGATTTTCAAGGAGTCAGAGCCCACGTCTGGGGCCAGATTTTGAAAGAAGCTGCAGAGTTCAGCAACCAACCTGACCCAGTATGTTCAATCCTCTCAAAAATCTAGATGTTTATTACAGTGCTAAATTGGGAGCCAAGTTCTTTCGAATATTCAGCCCTGATTTAATAGGTCACTTATGCGTCAAACTGTTTTCAGACAGATGGAGCTCTGCCGTGTGGCTGATCTAACCTTGCGGACAACTATATTTCCTTGTCCATACTGTAAGCAGTGATGTCATTGGCCATTTGTCCTTACAGAGATTCAGAGGGGTTGGACATTCATCAGGATACACAGGTTTTCCAGTGAAGGTTAATGCCAGCAACATGGTTAGAAGGCACAGAACACCTCCAGCTTCAGGTCTTCAATTCTGTCTATGAATAGAGTCTCTCTGTCAGGTATAGAGTGGAACAGGACTGTCATGGCAGGCCTACACCCTATGCTGCCTTTCAGAAACATGCCAGAAGAGAAGCACAGGGCTGAGCCAGAGTTGGAAGTCCCTGTCCCCCTTGATTAAGGCTTGTCTAGTTACTGGATAATCTATCCTGTTCCAACGCTGCTATATATAAAGTTACTTATTTTCTGAGCCTCAATTGTTGTGTAACATGGGGATGCTAATCAGTACCTACCTTACAGGGTTGAATTACCAAATGTTTGGTAACTGCATTGAGGTCTGCTGATAGACGGTAGTAGAGACCTACAGAGTATTATAAAGCTGAGTGAATGAATAGTGTCAGGGGTAAGACTGAGTAAAGAGGAGCCTGGCTACCTTTCTGTGCATGCTCTCCCAGTTTTCCAATGAATTACAGAGGGTGCCATTTTAATTATTTTCACCATGTTTCAGTGTGGCCAGGCCATGTCTTCTGGTTAAGCCTCTGTGCATGATAGTTGTACAAATAATAAATGTGAAAGGAACAAGAATGTGTTCAGAGTGCTTGGTTATGGGTCAGGACCATTGGCTGAAGAGCCATGCTAACTGCTTCATACCAGACTTCTCTCTGTTGAATGGGTGAAAATCCAGCTAAGTGGAGTCAGTCTGAATTTGAATCGGATTTAAAAGATCAGACCAGATTTTAGCTCTTACCTTATTACTGCCAGCCCTCTGCTGTACTGTTCTCACTTATCACTGGGAGACTGGCAGTAGAGCAGGCGGTCTCCCCAGCAGACGAGCGCAACCCAGGGGGACCTAGGCCATCCTGCAGTAGACCAGATGTATTTAACCTGGAGGTACTTGGAGCACTGCTTGCTCTGTTTAACTTGCCCTCAGTAGTGCAGCAGGTGCACCAGAGTGGAGATCTCAAATTTACAGCATTACTCAAATGATTCATGGCACAGAAAAAAAGTTTTGCAAGGATTCATAAAAATGGGATGAACTAGACAGCTCTGTGAATCCATATAGTTCCCCTGACTCAACAGAATATGTTTATAGCAGTTAAGGATCTCACCCTTGTGCTCTCCTATGCACATGTAACCTTTTCCACGTGCCAAACATTGCATTAGTCCTTGGGAATGCTGCTGGAGCTGGCATTCATGCACTTCTTCAGAGAAATCCCCGTGATGCTTATCGTACATGTGCCGCTGACATCATCCTGGCTTTTTAAATAGGCACAATTCAGTATTAATTAAAATGAGTTCATGTTGTGAAGGAGGAAACTGATAAAAGGTCTGATGAAAGGACACGGCTGTTTGAAGTACATTTTGCATCTGCATTCACTTGGCTTCTGTGGACTTTTTTTCTTGTCCCATCTCCTTTGGGCCAGGCAAAGATGGTCAAGGACACTGAGGCTAGAGTAATTCTTCAAATGTTTCCTAACCATGTGGCTGTAGGCTTCACTCCTGAGCTAATTGGTCATGTAGGTTCTCGGTTTAGGAAAACATGGCTCCAGCAGCCCGATGCCCTGACATTGCATGGTGTAACCAATGGAGAGTGTATGTGCATGTTACAGACTGACTGATTTCTTCCTCTTGAAGGCACTCAACACTACAAATAGCTCTGCTGCCACTCAGAAAAAAGGCTGGGGATTGAAGATGAGAGAGCTCCCCTTGCAGTCTCCAACAGCAGAAAGCGCTCTCTTATGGGTCCCTTTCCATGCTCTTACAGTGACACCACTGTATGAAACACTGCTTGGGCAGTGTGGGCATACATCTGCATGAAGGCTGAGCAGGATAAAGGATCTGAGCATCTGCCCAGCTGTACTGAAGCTAAGGGATTTATTACATTTACACCCATACAGTCAAAGGTATCAAGTCCACCTCCCCTCTACTTACTGCTATAATACTGCTCTTTCTTCTGGGAGCCAAGCCTTTGCCCATAGTGAGTGAAAGAAAGGTCTGGAGAGACTGGTAAAAGGGAGTCAGACTCTTCAGTTCTAACCGTGACTGCAACAGTCCTGTGCTGTCAGGCTTTGGACAAGTCTTTTATCCTGCCTCTGCCTTGATTTCCCCATTTGCACAGTGATGTGAGCACAGGGGACCTGCAGGGGTTTTGTGAGGATTCATTAGTGAACATTGGAATTGCATCTGGGACCATGTAAAGAGCATGTAAAGAGTGAAGTATTATTGCTGCTGCCTCCAGGACATCCGGGAGATGTCAGAGGGATCTCAGAAGTGTGATGGATTTACCTCCAGAGCCTAGAGGATGTCACCGCTCTCCTGGGAAGACTGTGAATTC
Organism: Alligator sinensis; assembly: GCF_000455745.1. Taxonomy (NCBI): domain Eukaryota; kingdom Metazoa; phylum Chordata; order Crocodylia; family Alligatoridae; genus Alligator; species Alligator sinensis. The sequence goes on along the minus strand of NW_005842348.1, from coordinate 813,140 downwards.
ATCACTAGGGAATTCAAGCACATTTGCGTGTGGGATTTGCCTGTGTCAGCCTGGGAATAATCTGAATCTGCTTGGAAAATTGCAAAAGGGGGAACCAGTGCTCATTAGTTCTATTACAGTAATAATATACCTAGAGACTCCAGTCTAATCAGATCCCTAAGGCAGTACAGACATATAGGAAGATACAATCCCAGCTCCAAGGACCTTAACACCTAAGACAGTAACATGGAAAGGATGGAGAGATACTGTATACAGTATACTGATGAACCTGTCAGATTCATGCAACCTTTAATATATACAGTCTGCACTTCCTATGCTTGAAAGAAAATGGAAACCAAGCCCTGAAGTAGTATACCAGACAGCTAATCCACCTGTCCGATGCAGAGATCCAGGCAGAAGGGGGATGGGGGGGAAAGATCTGAAGTCCAAGCAGGTAAGACCGGTGCTTGACTGATCAGTCCAAAGATATGGTTCCAAAAGAAGTCAAGCATTTCCAGCTGGCAGGCACCAGGCAGGCTCCATACAAACAGGGAATGCCATAACCAGCACAAAGAAAATGGAATGAGAGTGAGGGAAAGGGAAACAGAGCAGCAGCTTGAAGGAGACGACCTGCTGGGAAGATTGCAGTGGGATGCTCAGCCCACTCCTGCCCCCGAGGAAGCCAAGAGGGAGAGGATCAGCAAACCCAGCAGCTGGCACTGTGTGATCTCAGGCCCAGTTTGTTCTGTGTGTGGAAAGCTTGTGGCCAAACAGTGATAATGTTCAGGATAAGTAACTCCATTATTAACAGTGGAAGCTTTTGGCAGTAAATTAAAAATCCTGGCTCCTGGCCTTGGCAGTGCTTTTGCCTCTTAGGAGACATTAATATCCCAGCTCCCCGGCATTCCCATTATCACTTCATTAAGGATCCAATAATGATACATGTGGATGGTTTTCCTCTGTGCGGAGGCTGATTAATGGCTAATATTTCACAAGGTGTTAATGGGGCCTTCCTTTATGAAGTGAGCAGAAGGGGTCCTCCTTTAATCTCTTTCCCAAGCTGTGTCATTTTGCCTATTTTTGCTAATGTGACAGAATTAATATGAACCTTTTAAGGAGCTGCCGACTCTTGAGAAACTTTGAGAAACGTTGTTTAGAGGCAGCCCTGCCAATACATCATATGCTGCATCCCTTCCCCTTTGTTCCTTAGCCCAGGCAGCATTTGCATAAAACCTAGACTTTTGTTTTTCCAAGGCCTGTCTACAGTCCAGGTACAGCCGTTTTCTTGATCATCACTTTCATTAATATTTTATTTGTGGGATAGCGGTGCCTAGGCACCCTCCCTGCAATCTGGCCTCCACTGTGTTAGCTGTGGCACAAATGGTTTATGCAGATGTAGCTTCACTGCAGCCTTACCTTCAGCCCTTGGATGTTGCTTCTAACCTGCCTCCTCTGCATATGCGAAATCCTCTCACCTCAGCTTAATGATGCTTTGAAGCCCTGTTCCCTGGTCCAGCTGAGCTAGAATCCAGGTGACCCCTTCACTGGGGCTGGTAATCCACCCACTTTGCAGTGTGGCTGCAGGAAAAGTTGGTTGGGTGTTTGTTGTTCTCCAGTGCCTTCTCACAGATACCCAGTTGATGCAGCCTGGAGTGGTCCTTTGGAGTTCACCCCTCCACAGAGGAAGCTCTGTACTTCCTCTGCCATGTCCTGATTGCTGTTGGGAGGAACTGCCCCTTTGCTCAGTATGGAGGAACATCAGGTGCCCCTAAGGCCACTGGCATGGCTGATAATCCTTCCTGCCACATACCAATCCTGTTTAGGTCCCCGAACCAGCCTAGCCATGTGGGCAGAACCCACTGTTGACACTAGCTGGGTGTAGTCCATGAGGAGGTCAGAGCTAACATCCCCTCCCTTGCTGCCCTGATCTCTCTCCCTTTAGCCCTTTCATTTTCTCTTGGGCAGTCTCATGCCAGCCCAGTCTCTCTGTCTTTGCCTCCATTGAGGGATGGGTGCTTGTCTAGGACAGGAAGTGTAGCAAGCATCAAGTTACAGGACCAGCATCTCCCAGTTTACCAGAAAGAGGCCACCACTTGCCTAGGCCTGCTTCCCTGCCCCTCTTAAAGCCCTAGGCTAGAGCTGGTACAGCTGCCAAGATGTCCCAACTTCAACCCAACCTCTCTACCTTCTCATATGGTTTTTGTACCCCTCATTTCTGCTCTCCCAGGGGCTGCTGGGCAGGGATCTCAGCTCCTGACCCCAGACAATTGAGAGCAGCTTCACTTACCCTAGCACAAGAAACCATCTGTCAAGATCTGTGTCCATTTAAGGAAAAAGCCATTGTACAATTCCAGGCTGCTCAGACTTGTGTTTTGCTTCCCATGTCCCTTATAGACCTGGGGAGCAGAGAACAACCAGAGCAGAGTACACTCTGGCCATGGCCCTGACACACCTTACACTGGGGGCTGGAGCAGTTTCTGTTTAAAGCCCAAAGGCCAGTTCCTCACCAGCTGAGTAGCCCTCCGGCACAGCAGCATCCACAGGGCTGGTTCTACCCACTGCTAGGCCTTTCACCTCCGAGTTAGCATCAACCTTAACCTTAAAGCAGTACTGCCACTTCACAGCTCAGGAACACAGTGAAAGCAGCATGGGAGGGAAAGACCACCACTGTTTGTCATGTTTCTTTTCCTGTTTCACCTCTTCTCCCCAGAAGCGCCCCGTCTCTCCTCACCCATTCTCCAGGAGGGGCTCCTCTCACAAGCGCAGATGAAAAACCACTCCAGAAAGCAGCCTGCAAGCAGCAGCTAGCACACTGCTTCAGACAGACTCTCTGCAGCTTCCAGGTGCCCTGGTGTTGTATCCTTTGCCCAAATAACCACCCTCCCTACGTATCCAGAAAGACATGGGGCCTCACGGCATTCACACTGCTGCCTTCTGATAGCTTATGAACCACAGAACATGTCAAGCATCCTTAGAGGGCTCACAGACTTATTAAGGGATACTACTCTGTTCCTGTTTCATCCGACTTTCACTGATGGTGAGGGAATATTACCTGGCTCACTCAATCAAGGAAAGCAATGGGTTGAATGCCCCTTTTCAATACAAACTATGGCTACAGGCAAAGCACAAAGTCCATGATAGAGCTACTGTCTCTGGCCATCATCCTGGGGCAACAAGTCTAGTTATCTCTGCCCAGTGCGGCTGGCCTTGCTGTAGAACTGGTCATGAGAAGAATCTGTGAAAGTGCTTAGAGCCCACGAGCTCCCACCTTCAGAGTGGCCAAGCTTAGCCCAACCCAGGTCTCTCCTGTTGGGGCTGCTTCAGCCCCCCCGATGGCTTGTGGCACTGAACCAATGCTCTTGAGGGATGTCTGGGTGATGCTTCTGAGATATGGTCCCCAGAAGCAGCATTTTCTTGCCTGGGGATGTTTTCCGCAGCCCATCCCCAGCGTATTGCACGGCTTCAATCCCTATATGAAAGGAGTAGTATAATCACATAGGAATAAAAAGCCATATAACACAGTGGGACCCAAAGTACTTCTTCTCTGCTGGGCAGCAGATAGGGGTGGAGTCTCTTCCATCACATGAGATCTTCCCCCCTCCCTTCCCCAGCCTCTCTTCCCATACCCTTCTCCTGGGAGAGGCTGCCACTCAACAACTTTCTCCTGGGGCCCTGCAGTGAGTCTGGAGTACAACTAGTCCTAGGGCAGGCTCTGAGGCGGCACAATGCACAAAGGTGCCTTGATACTTGTCCAAGGGTCTGTGTCCAGGTGCAGGATGCAGATGAATCCTGGGTGAAAGAGAAAAAAAACATTTCAGACAGAAAAGAGAATGACTTCTTTCAAAGACACCCCCACAGAAGGGACCTGCAAAGAGGATGGGCTTGCAGGATGTCTCAACCTTTTTATACCTGAGGCACCCCTGGACTGACTTGAGGCACGCTCAGAAAATGTCAGCTCTTGGTTTTCACCATCTTTTTTTTTTACTACAGAAAAATATTAAAGCAGTTTGTTTGTTACAAAAATCTCTGGTTGACAATCAGTGGATCAATGTATTGTCCTCCATGTTCCTGACCCAGATTTTGGAACAACCAGAGAAAAGCCTATTCCCAGAGTCCAGCCGTTTTTACATGAGCTCAGTGAATGCTGAGACTGGACTGTGGGAGCCTTCGTCCTTCTCTGGGGGTTCTTAGGACCTGGACTTTAGGAGCTCCAGGATCTTGGAGCATGCTGGCTGGTGAAGCCCCTAGGGCTGGATACTGATACTGCTCTGGGAAAGGGGCTGGACTTGTGGCAGAGCTACCTGCTTGGTGAGATTTCTGGCACTGTGTGGTTGAGGGTCACTTGCAGGTGTTGCTCTCGCGTTCCTCGTGGGGCTGCAGGCTCCTCTCCAGCCCTCTCTGACAGAGAAATGGGGAGGAAGGGACCTCAGTGGGAATGGCAGGATCCCAGCACTCAGTTCAGGGCAAGAGTCTCTTTCTACTCTGAGCTCTCCCTGCTTGTTTGCACCACATCCCCTCTGCATCCCACACTACCATGCTCTGCCTGCTCCTGGACCTTTCCTCTCCTCTTCTCATTCATCTGCCTGCTCCTGGACCTTTCCTCTCCTCTTTTGATTCCCCTCAGTGCTAGCCCAGCCATGCTACAGGCAGCTCGTCTGCTTACCTGGAGTACAGTAGGGCTGCGCCTGCAAGGTGCTAAGCACAGTATTTCCCGTGAGCTGTCCAGGAGGGGCTGCTCAGGAATATGAAACCCAGTTGTAGGTCTGGCCTCGTTGGACCAGCCCCTCCATTTTCACCAACTTGGTGAAATACCAGTCCCAGAGAAACCAATGAGAATTTTACCATAAATGTCAACAGAGCCAGGATGGCACCCCTGACAAATCTGTGTTTTGGCTCTTCAGGCAGCTGCGATGGAATATGTATTTGGGACCTGGCTTCAGCAATACCCACATGATTGTGTGCCTAGTCTGTGTACTTGATTTCTTGCGCAGATGCTGGGTATTTTCATGCACAAAGTACTCTGAGCACACACCCGACTGTAGAAGCAACCTCAGTATGTGTGCACTGAAAGGACGTAGCTGCGCACGCCAATTGTCCTCAGTCTGAAAGTGTGGTTAATGTTCACAGGTTTTCTCTTGCTTTTCCTCACTGCCTCCTCCGCTCCCCCCATTTCTGGCTACTGTCCTTGTGCCCCTGTTCTCATGAACTCTCAAGACCCGACATGCTCTTGGTGGTGTGAACAGGGCCATCATCCTTATATAACTGATTCGACTTCAGTGCTCTCACATGTACCTGCAACCTTCCACTCGCCTGCCTCTGTGCTCAGCCTCACCTGTACACACAGCTGTATGCTGCTGCACCTATACTGCATTTCACCTGAGTCCAAGCAGCTTCAGTCCTGTTGTGGGCTCCCATAAGCATGCACAACTACTTTGCTGCACCTGAAGATCTACTCTTCTCGGGATATTTTAGTCCCTTAGATGGAGGTAAGTAACTGAAAGAGACTAGATCTCATGTCATGTGGGCCCCAAGGTGAAGGGCTCCTTGAAGCCACAAGGGTGGGCCATGGAAAACAGATTCACACTCTTGAGTCCTTGGACAGGAAAAAATGTTCCTGTCTGTACAAGCAGCATTATAGCAATGTAAAAAAAGTGGCAGACAGATGATACAAATTCCTAACTAGGGTCACTTTGTGCAACACAGTGCAGAATTACCTGGGAAAGAACCAAAGGTAAAAACTTACCAATGTAAGTTACATCAGTTCAGGTTTCATTTTTCCATGTCCATCCAAATGTAGCAGTTCGCTGAAGGCAAACAGACTGTTACCTTCTCCCCCTTGCCTAATGGTGATGCAATTGCAGCTGTCTACCATGTGAGCTACCCAGGGACAACAGCACATCTGTCTGCTCCTGATCCCAGTGTAATGTACATCAATGGTGTAAATTACACAGATGTTTGCATTCACCTGCCCAGGGCCTCCGGCACTCAAGTTTGCCCCACCAGTGTCCTGCTTGTTCACTTGGGTTCCCCTAGTCCTTGTACCAATGAGAGCTGCTATCAATCACAAATATGACACCAAGCACACCCCCAAGATGGGTAACAGAGGATTAATGAAATATCATCCTTCAATGGTGCAGTCCCACCCCACAGCTTGGCCTGGGGTACTGTGTACCCTCCACTGGGAAGGCCTGCCCACCCCAGCACTGTCACCCTGCCCTGCCCCGCCCCACCCAGCAGTGGAAATCTACAGAAAGACAGCATCACTGTTCTTCGCTCCACTGCTGCGCTGCTGTGACAGGGTGAAAATGAGAGACCAATTTCCAATCCCGCGGGTAGTGCGAGTCGTTCCAGCGAGCTGTCAGCACCCGGTACACACTCCTGTCAGAGAACAAATCCCCTGGCAGCCCATTAGAAGCAGCTCCAGGCTGGCTGCAGGATATCTTGACAGGAGGCCAGACAACAGAGTGAACAAACACAGATATTCTGTTAAGAAGATGTACGTGGGTGGAATGGAATTTGGGATCTATTGCTCTGTTAGAGGCTGTTAGAGGCTATTTGATGAATACTTACAGAGCTGCTGACTTGGAGGAGAAGAGCAGGGAATGTGCTTTCTCTCCTTGGTGCCTTGCAAACATTTCTGCCCTGAAAACCAAATGCACAATCCTCATTCTCCATACGTTAAGTGTGGGCTGGCACACGTGAGGATAGCTGGGTCTATTTTTTTTAGGCTCTTCTTCTGGGCAGGTGGAGGAACCACACTGACAATGAGTGGGGTGCACTGCCATTAGAATAGAAGCCATCATAGCTGCCACCCCCATTTCCCCACATCCTAGACTAACAGCTCTGGGGCTTACGCAGAAATGCTTGCATTGCTTTGTAGGGCTCAGTTTATTGTGCCAAGACAGTCCCTTCCATACCCCCCTAGTGCCCATTGCTGCAGCTCCTCTGACAGCAGCATGGACAGGGGCCAGATCACGGGTAGGACAGCATGGGAGCGGCAATACCCAAGCCCTGGCCACGGTAGGGCTGCTGACAGTCACATCAATGGGGAACTCATATGCAGAGAAGGTTCAGGGATGTAGTGTGCACAGGGGAATCATACTCATGTGAGCACCCTCTATCAGACTATGCCATGCAGAGGCAGGAAGGTTGGCACTAAAGTGCCCCATAACTCCTGAAAGGGAACTGGCGGCAGTGAAAGCACCGTGTTGCTGAGGGGAGTGATGGGCTGAGCATAGGGGTGGCACATCATTGGTTACTCAGCCAATGCTGCACTGGGGCATCATAGGATACTTCATTGATGGGCACGCCATGGGCACAAATTTAGGATCAAAATGTTTATCTCTAATTAGAGATAAGGATGAGCTGTAAGAGTGAGGCTGAAATTTCAACCCCCCAAGAATTCAGGACTATTTGAATACTGGATTTTGATTCAGGCTAGTCTTTTGATATGGTGTCTTATATGTGTCCTGTGATTTAAATGGATTGCATTCTTTGGTTATAATATCCCAGCAGTAAAGTACAGGCTATTGATCACATTGCAGGCAGGCAACACAACCTTCTTTCTGATGGGATTTTTTCCCCTGATATCTATTTAGGTAATCCATCCATCTATCCATTTGTCCATCCACCCACCTCATATGGCAGTGACTGACATCAATGTAATAACCTACAGTGCGAAGTGATAACCTGCATTTATCACACTATCCTATTGCCCATTTTTCTGTATTCCAAAACTCTAAGCACATTGAGAGGAACTAACAAAAAAGATCACAAAAAGCTTTCTTCCTTGCTTCCTTCCAAAATGTCGGATTTAAAGGGCAAAACTGGTGACCTGCACTGCAGAGCCAATGATATGTTTAATCTTTTATGAACCATCTAGGCTTAAAATATATGATGAAACTTGTATTGGAGAGGTGGGGAATCCTGGCATTTGCTTCTAGTCAATAAGCCTTTGTACAAGCGATCTGACACAACATGAAACTTTGGCCAGCACAAATGTTCCAAGGGAAGAAATGTGGCATAACGGGTATTAATGACCCTCCCTAGCATTTTGTACATTTTAAGGAACTGTTCTCTTGTGTATCCAAATGGTGAGGAGCACATCACAAACACTCAGAGGCTGAGGTAGAAGCAGTGTGATTTCACTGAGGTTTGGATAAATGGGAGTTTGGTTCAAAGGGTCAGATACAGAGGGTTGTATGATGCAAGGAAGGGTATGGATCTATTAGAAAGTCTATGCTAAGAAGGGATGACGCTGCACAACACTGTTCTCATGTCACAGTGGGTCCTCTCCACCACAGACAGCCAGGAGTTGTTCATTTGAGAGTCCATTATTGAGTTAAGGCTTGTCCACACTTGAATATAAATTTTGCTTATAGTAACACATGGACTGAAAACACAATAGCTATCACTGTCCCTCTACGGTTGTGATTATTGCAAAATATCTTGCTTAGTTTAATCTAGGGGTTTGCAACATTTTCTGGTGGTGGGCTGGAATAACCCAGCTCAGGTCAAAGGCAGGCAGTGCTAGGACTCAAGTGCTGCACTGTCACTTCTCTCCCACCCCCACCTGCTTCTCTCTCCTGCCCAGCTATGGCACGGCATGGGCTAAGTGCCTGGCTGCCCAGCTGCAGTGTAGCAGACACAGCAGGGTGGGCAAAGCCCCCTGCCACTGAAGCCCCTGTTCCAAGGGCCAGATCCAATGGCTTTGTAGGCTGGATTGGGTCCATGGGTTCATAGGTTGCCAACTCCTGGTTTAATCCACTTTCAAAGCACAGATAAATTAGTACAAGACATTCTTACTCTTAAATAAGCCTGTCCACATAGGGTGGTATTCAGGAATCTCTGTTCCTAGATGACTAGCCCTGTGGACACACAAGTCCCAAGACAGAGATGGTTGTTGAACCCTTGTTATCTCCACAGAGTTCCCAGCCCCTGACAGTTTGGGCATGCTGGGCTATGGAGTTCTGCTTCTGGGTACTGAGGTGCTGCACTACATTAGTTTGCCAAGCCCCTCCCAATCCTCCACAGCACAGATCTGTTCCATGACTATTTAAGTGGCATTATGGGGCTCTAGGCTTATCTTCTGTCAATGACTCCTGAGAAAATATGTGCCTTTTCCAGCTAAAACCATTTCCTCTCCTTGCTAGTGTCCCAGGCTCACACTGGAGCAAAGTAAAATCTTTTTCTCTGCCTCAGCCCTAGAGCTGGTTGAAAATTTTCTATCAAAAAATATGTTTCTATCAGAAAATGCCCTTTTGACTAAATAGGTGGTTTTCTAAAATGAATTGTCAAAAAGATATGGCTTTTCATTAAAAAAACACAGGGTAATTGGAAAAACAACAAAAAAGGATGTTTGTTTGCCATTGCTGGAAATCAAAAGGGTTTTTTGTTTTATTTTTGGTTGCCAGAAAATTAATGTTTTTCAGTGGCCAAAAATGGAAATGGGATTGAGTTTGACTATTTTCCATGAAAACTAAAAAGATTTAAATAAAAGTGTGCAAAAAAAGGCAGGAGGATAATTTCCTAGGCAGCTCTGGCCATCAGTATCAATGAGGGTGCCTCAGGCCAACCACTTCCCTTTGGCGGTCCCATGGGGTCCAAATTCAGCACCCAGTGGGCATGCCTACATATGCAATTAATGCAACTGAATACACTCTGGCTCTATTTGAGCCAGAGTAAACTAATCCTGACATCACTGTCTACACGTGCATTTAAATGCAGTAATTTACTGCACTGTCAGATACCACTTGTATCTAACAGAATTATCTGGCAGAGCAGTATATTAGTCTACTTTGCCCTAATTCCTGGACACATGTAGACAGTTACACTTTACTGCACAGCAAATTAGTCTGCTGTGCAGTAAAATATCTTGTGTAGAGGCGCCCGGTGACAGCTATGCACCCTTACTACCATTGGTGGGTTTGCACGTCTGTGCTTAGTAACCAGTTCTGTCCATGATTCACAAGCAGGACCTCCCTCTGCCACAGATGCAATGACTCTTCATGGTAACAGGAGTAAAGGGCAGCCAACACAGAATCCCAGCTAGGAAAAAGGATGCTGTCACTGGGCAATGTGCTTGATTTAATGCTGCTGTTGAAACCTTAATATTTGCAGCCATCAACTATTTCTGATTTGAACTGCAAGCTTAAAGCTTCAGCAAAGCAGATGTTTGAATGTAATTGCCATAGCCCAGAATATCTCCTATATGATGAACAAGGAAGTTCAAGAACCTGAGGATCTCACAGGATCTACCCCAAATCCTGCCCAGACAAGCTCTATTCCCCCACCTCCCCAACTCTCCACCCAGTGCCACTGTCCACCCAACACTGCTTAGCACAACAGCTTCCTTCTTCTGCACAACAGACAGTCCATGGAACACATGCACTCGTCCAGTGCAATCCCAATGGACTCCTGTTCTTTTTTATTCAACCACTTTATTAAATGAAATGGATCTAAAAAGCAGAGCAGGGAATCTAGGGTCCTCACAGCAATTCATTAATGTGCAGGCGTGATCCTTGGGGAAGTGCACCGTACAAGTGGAGTTTTAATTGCGGACCCCTGTTCTACTGCCTCCAGAATCTGCTATTCAGCTATTAGAGTTGAAAGCCAGCTCTGATATTTCAGCAGTTGTTTCCATCCTCAATTAGATGGGAAAGTCAAAATATTGAAAAGGATCTATGTTTTTTGAATGAAACTGTTGATCTTCCCAAAAGGCCAGTCAGCCTCACCTCCATCCTTGGCAAAGTCATTGAAAAGATTATTAAGGCTCATATATGCGAGAGCCCAGCAGGAAAAATTATGCTGAGGGGAAACCAGCACGGGTTCGTAGCAGGTAGATCATGCCTGACTTATCTAATCTCTTTTTACAACCAGGTTACAAAACACCTGGACACAGGAGTAGGGGTTGACATCATCTACTTAGACTTCAGGAAGGCCTTCGATATGGTATGCCACCCCATACTGGTGAACAAGTTAAGAGGCTGTGACTTGGATGATTACACAGTCCGGTGGGTAGCAAATTGGCTAGAGGGTCGAACCCAGAGAGTGGTGGTGGATGGGTCAGTTTCAACCTGGAAGGGTGTGGGCAGTGGGGTCCTGCAGGGCTCGGTCCTTGGACCGATACTCTTCAATGTCTTCATCAGTGACTTGGACGAGGGAGTAAAGTGTACTCTGTCCAAGATTGCGGATGATACAAAACTGTGGGGAGAAGTGGACACACCAGAGGGCAGGGAACAACTACAGGCAGACCTGGACAGGCTGGATAAATGGGCAGAAAACAATAGAATGTGATTTAACAAGGAGAAATGCAAAGTGCTGCACCTAGGGAGGAAAAATGTCCAGCATACCTACTGCCTAGGAAATGACCTGCTCGGTAGCACGGAAGCGGAAAGGGATCTTCGAGTCCTAGTGGACTCCAAGATGAACATGAGTCGGCAGAGGGATGTGGATAACCTAGAGAGGGTCCAGAGAAGGGCCACTCGTATGGTTACGGGCTTGCAGGCCAAGCCCTATGAGGAGAGACTAGGGCACTCTACTCACCAAGGCGCCCCTGGGGGTCACAAGAAATAATGGCCATAAGCTAGCAGAGAGCAGATTTAGATTGGACATTAGGAAGAACTTCTTCACAGTTCGAGTGGCCAAGGTCTGGAACGGGCTCTCAAGGGAGGTGGTGCTCTCCCCTACCCTGGGGGTCTTCAAGAGGAGGTTGGATAAGCATCTAGCTGGGGTCTTCTGAACCCAGCACTCTTTCCTGCCTATGCAGGGGGTCGGACTCAATGATCTATCGAGGTCCCTTCCGGCCCTAACATCTATGAATCTATGAAAAAGGAAACATTATAGTTTGGCTCGGCTCAACACTGAGCTGTCTGCCTGAGCCACTGTGCTACCACGCAAGACTTGCAGTTCAGATGCCTCATTGTTTCTGTTTGCGTTAGGGCTTCCTTCGCCACCCAGAGAAAGTAGAACATTGGAGGACTGACCACACTGTATCTGGGGAAATGTAATTTAGTCGGGGGGCCTGGAAAATGGGGGCAGCCGGCATCTGGACAGCAGTTTTTACATGAACCTTTCTGGATAGGGCAAGATATTCAGAAAGGCTCACATAAAAAATACATTTCCACAGAAAAAACACTGAAGATAAACCCACAACTGACTCTACTATCTTTGTATTGATACTCATCATGACACCAGCTGAATGTGATCCCCGCTGCATATATTATGGTTGTTGTTGTAGTGCCTCACAACCACAGTCAAGGGTCAGGGCCACACTGCACAAATAAGAGAGACCATCCCCATCCCTGTCCCCAGGCACTTGCTGTCTTTGACTCAATGTGCAGTGAGCAGATAAACTTGACAAATGGGGGTGAGGGAGAAAACAAGGCAGCAGCAGACACAGGTGCTCTGTGATCCCCATCATAAGCATGGTGGTCTCAGGCTAAGCAAGAGCTAAGCATATGCAAGCTTGCTTTAATCTAGTTAGCTGGGTACCCACCACAATACAAACACAACAGCATGGGCTCACTGCTCATGCCAGTACCCAGTGTCTTAGATATGTCTGTACAACCTGAGCTAAAGTCTGTTCCCCTACATCTTTGCTGTTTGTTACATGAGCTAGCTACATTAAAGCTAGCTTGTATGTATGCCTCCCAACTGCAGGGTAGACATGGTCTTCACAGTTCCAAGGGGTCGCTGTTGTAACACGGGCTAGTTGTAAGGGAGCGATTCAGAAAGGCTGAACCTGGCAGAGAAGCACAGTCAGGATGTAGCAAGGTGATATGTGAGGCAGCAAAGAGCCTTGATTGCTGGACCAAATCTGGGAGGGGGAAGAGCAGGAGCAAACATGCTTGTGGCCACTGCTGAGCAGCCCTGATGGTTACACAGGATGGCAGGGCTGTGGTCTAGGCATGCACTGCTAGGAACACACCACTTTTTACACAGCAGCTTCTCTAACCTCAGCTGTGTTTGTTTTAATTAACATAAACTGCCTCTAACGAAGTGGCTGCCTCGGGAACCTGTGGACGCAGCTTGCTGCAGCACAGTGCTTACCTTTCAAGGCAACCTGCTGCGTCTTTGATGTCTCTGGAAATGATGTTCCCCCTCAGACTCAGCCTGCTCTTGAAAGACAGAAGCTAATGTTTAGAGAAGAAAATGCTTCTCTTCTCCTTGGTGGAGCCAGCTAGGGGAATGGAGCAGGGGGAAACAGATGTTTGACAGAGAAACCAACCCCACGGCTTGTCTTTTAAGAGGTGCCTCAGTCCCAGCCATGTCTGTTTCCAGAGACTTCAAAGGCTCAGCAGCTCAGGTGCAGGGAGTAGGTGCCATGTACCGCCAGATTATCTCAAGCCTCAGGTCTCTGGGGGCCTCAAGCCTTGGTGCTTTTCACACAACTCTGTGTGCAGACACTTAACAAGCTGCAGCAGGTTTGAAAAGCTTTTCCAGCTCCAGTCTGTGTGTATATGTACTGATAAACTACAGAGGCACCTCCCAGCAGGTGAGCAGAGGGTGAAGAAGGCTCTGCAAGTAGGAAGGAGGGGAAGTTGACGTTAGAACTGGGGGGCCTGACAGATTTACAACTTGGGGAGATCAAGCTACCCCATTTCTGGGAGCAGGGCTAGGACAGAAGTCAACCCAGTCTCCCCTCTGGTAATGGATGCAAAGGAGGAGGGGATTCACTCACCAGTCTCACATCTCCCACGGCAGGAGTTGCGGGGCAGGGAGGGAAGACAGCTTACAACTGGATCCCCATCCCTCTGCCTCACAGCAGCTTGAGGCTGGCATGCCCTGCTGTGGGCAGGACTTATCTGGGGCAGAACATCTGTGTCCTGCTTTGAAGCTGAAATCCCATGGCTCCTCCCGTGTATTGGAATCTGAATACTCAGGCTCTGGGAGACTTGCCCAGGTTCCTCCACCCACCCCAGTATCACTGAGATCTGTCAGGGGTCAGGCCTCTGGGCATTCATCTGAGTTATACAAACTGAGTGCCCCAGTCTGCTCCACACCCACACTGCTGCCTGTCCCTTTGGTTGGAAAGAGGGTGCATCCACCCCCAATCAGTAAGGATTTAGGTCACACAACACACACCTGCTGCCCCAGCTATTTGGAGCCTCTCTGAAGCCAACCCAATTGTGCTGGGGGGTGGGAAGATCCAGAGCAAAGCTGCCACCTGTGGATGCTCCCCTGTTGTGGCAAGGACCTGCGGCACTGGTGGCAGAAGCAACTCTCAGCACAGCTCCTGCCTGAAGCTTCCTTGAGTGGTGGGAGATGGAGGCTGAGTGGTGACACTGCAGGAGTCAGTACTGCATACAGCTACAGTGAGTCACCTGAACACAGCCTCTAAACTCCCCAGGTTACCCAACAGCCCGCTGTCTTTTTATAGCAAGACCTCTTTGTTCTCAGCAGCCTGAAGTGGAGTATGAGAATCAGAGCCTGGAGGACCACTGGTTACATCAGGGGCCAAATAAGAGCTCAGTGAAAGGGTTATCTCTGAGGCCAAATAAGAGCTTAGTGAAAGCAGTTCAGATCCCAGCTCCAGTCTTGCAAAGCCCATGAGAGGCAGCAATATTCCAGGATCCCAGGAAATTGCAGCACTCCACACTCAGAGCTTCACCCTCTGCCCTCATCCAGAAGAACCCAATGGGCAGTGCCCAGAATGTAGTAGGTAGCTGCCAGCTCTAGCACTCAAGGCACCCAGAGCAAAGCCATCCTCCCTCCACCCAAAGTTGTGTCCAAAGAGAAGCAATTATGGGATTCATCAGGGTGATGTTATCCAGGTGATCCTGTTGTGTCTTTTGACCTTCAGAAAACCAACAAAGTATAGTGCAGTGGGAGGCTAAATAACCATGCTTACTGAATTCACGTTATTGCCTGACCTAGCTACATGCACATGCGCTGCTGCTGTGGTTGAGTTTTAAAGCATGGAACACAGTGAGCACCACTAGAGTTAATAAACCATTTAAAAGGATACTACTTTAGTCCTATATACTATGAGGTTGATCTCAGTGGGGAGCAGAGAGAGCAGGTATGGGGAAAGGAGACTTTTCTCCCAATATCCTGGCTGTTTTTATTGGTGACACTGACCAAATACCTATAATAGAGCAGCATCTCCGAGATTAGCTCCTTCACATGTGCTATACTCTCAGAAAAGCCCACACACAAAGCACAGTGGGGTTACTGCCTTCCTGAGTTTCATAGCATCCTAAAGTCTCTTCAGGTGTCTCACTGCACACACCACTGAAAAACAGATGAACAACAGCTGTAGTGCTTACTGGGTCTCAGTGATCCTGCCTCAAACTAACTCCATTGTTAAAATGCTCTTTTGGGTGGCCAAAGTGGAAAGAGATTTTCCTAACAGACACAGCTGTGGGGGAGAGGAGGGCCTGGATATAGCCTCCCTCCCATCACTATGGTCAATGGAGTGTGCAAATCAGAAGAGAGCACTACACATCTTCCTTGCCCCAGTACAGCTAAATGCACAAAATAAGTCAGAGATCTATCAACTACTTTGGTCAACAAACCAAGCCACGGAGGCATCTGACCCACAAACCGGGGGCAGAAAAATCCACCTGGGCTGCTTCTAGCAACGGTATGAAATATTCTGTAAGTGATATTTTTGGTGTCAGAGCTCCAAAAGGAGTGGGACAGGGGACTCCAGATTCTACAATATTGGTGATAGGACATGAATCCAAAAGTAGCCCGGTCTGACCCTTTGGTCCCAGGGTGAGTTTGCAATTTGCAGAGAAGCCATTTTCTGAATCATAAAACAATTACATCTGACCCAGAGTCAGTAAGAGGCTAGCAAAATGAAACCTGCCACCCTTCTGCGTAGCTGCTGTAAACTGGTACAGCTCTGCTGAGGTTAGTGCTAGTCCTCTACCAGCTGAGGACCTGGACTGTGCTTCATCCCTCTAGGATTTGATTTTTTTACAAGACAGAGAATATCATCAGCAACAAGTCTAGCTACAGCTGGGTGGAGTTATATTAGGGTATCTATCCCCAAACATCAGGCTGTAAGTGGATCACCAGGTGGGGTCAATAAACAAGCCCCTGCCATGGTATGTTACTGCTCATGGTATGTTAAGGATGAATCACCTTACTGAAGCATTCTGCTTTGCTCTATAGCACCTGGTTTTGGCAGGGCACCAGGTGAGCTGGATCATTAGTCTGTTCCAGTCAGGTACATTTCATGGGCTTAAATATACTGCAATGACATTCCACTTCCTTTTAAAGAGCAATCATGAGCCACAGAGGGTCAAATCCTATCCCTTCCTCTGTAGCTGCAGAGGGTCCCTGGCAGTGAAGGGAGGGGGAAGCTGTGCAGGGGTATAGTTCCACACAGCCTGCGGGTTGGCTCTGTAGTGGATCCTCCATGGCAGGAGATGGGTGAAAGCAGCAGGCAGGGAGGCTTCAGGGAAGATGGATCTGCTGCTGTGCAGATTTTCTGGCCTTGCCTATTGAGGGGTCATGTAGGCTACACCACTTCTTGGGTGACCGCAGCCTCCATGGAACTGGTTTGTAGCTGCTGCCCAGTTTGTACTGGGCCACTACATTGATTCCAGTCTCCCCTGCATATGTGACCTCACGCCATTATTCAGGCTTGCTGGTGATGACAAGATTTATCTCAGTGCCTTTTCCCCTGCTCCCAGAGGGAGACCTGGCTTGGCCAAAGTGTAACAGCATGCAGCCAGTTGATGCCTGACATCATTCCACCCTCATACCGACATTACTATCAGCTTAACAAGCTGGGCACACGGAGCATCTGGCAACATGGGGGCTTCAAGTACGTTCAGTGCTGATGAAAGTCTGGGATGACAGTCCCAGAGATGGAGGTTTCTTAGGGTCAAGCGGGGTGTCTGGGATCCTTGATGGTATTCAAGAGCCCTGTCTTCTTCTATCTCTCAGCTATATGATGAGGTTAATAACTGTTACCCTGTTTTGTAAAGCAATTTGGGACCTGTGGGTGAAGAGCACTAGGGAAGAGATAGCTGTTGTTTATTTATTATGTGATAGCATCTCTA
Source organism: Alligator sinensis (assembly GCF_000455745.1). Lineage (NCBI taxonomy): Eukaryota > Metazoa > Chordata > Crocodylia > Alligatoridae > Alligator > Alligator sinensis. The sequence continues at coordinate 796,143 of NW_005842348.1, read as the reverse complement.
CAGTTAAAGTTGCAATCAGCTTCACTAAAAGACCTTTTTTTAGCCGTGTTTTTTTTTTATGCCCTGTTATAACACTGGCTTGGAAACCTGGTTTTGATCTGAAAGTCTCCTGGTTTGCCCTGGTAGCAAAAGAGAATATTCTTGTAGTCTCGGGGGTGGGAAAAATCTGTCAAACTGCAACTGAGTTACTGGTCAGTACAACTCTTATTTGGAATCTGAGCTTTTAACCCAAACTTCTTTGTTTCCTACTTGCAGGGATTAAAAGAAGCACATAGACAGCTGCCCCTGTCCACATAGTTACACTTCCTTGAATTGCTGCCTGCTGGCTATATTAGAATAGGTTGCAATTAAGCAAACTTATCAACAATTTTCCTCCTGGTGGACACCCATCTCTTCTCCTTGACTTCAATAACAGATCCTACATTCACTCCGAACAGGTGTAAATGGCTACATAAAGTGCGCTGAAGCAGAGACAGCTCCCCTTGCTGTGTGACCATTTGCTGCTTGTGGCTCAGAAAGAATGTACGGGCCCTTCTAACGGTGAAGTGAGCAGACCTTAGGGCTGATCAAAAATCTATATTTTTCTCTGGCCTGCCTACATCTCCCAGGATACACCATAACTGTTTTTTCCCATAATGCACTGCCTCATTTCTGGAGAGGGAAAACTGGTGCATCTGGGCAGTTATAGTCTGGCCAAGAAGCCTAGCCTATAGAGGAGAATGAGCTCTTGAGACACCCAATCTGCAACAGTCATGACACCCTGCAGCAGAGCTGCCAAAGCAAAGTATTTCCATTTTTTATTACAACAAAAATCTGTATTATTTGGTAAAAATGTTGTTGAACATAACTTGTTCACACAGAACCTTTAGATCTGAAGGAAGGTGCATTTGCTAATGGAAAAACTTCTATCTAAAAATTCCCACTCGCTTCTGGTAAAAGGCTCCCAAAAAGTGTGCAACAAGCCAGATCTCTTTTCCAAAGAATTTACACCAAGGTGAAATCTTGGCTTCACTGGAGTCAATATTAATTAGCCATGAAATTCACAATTTTACTCGCTGTCTACAGCCAGTCCTGCAAAGTTTTATGCATGTGCTTAATTCTGTGCACTTGAATATTTCCACTGACTCATGTGAGTAAAAGAAAGCTTGTTTATAAATCCTATAGGATATGGATCTAATGGCTTGGCCCAGCTCCTGCTGAAATCAAAGAAAAAACCCTTGATGGAAGATGGGCTGTAAATGATAATGTAGACAACACACAGAGAAAAGAGGGAAATTACAAAAGGCAAGGGAAGAGCTGGGGAAGAAGGAATACATAACACTGGATAGGAGATTGCAAGTGTGATGTAGTACACATTATGGTAATTCCTTTTTTTTTTTTTAATTGCTTTTAAAAATTCATAAGATTGTTGTCTGAGAGACTGTGAGAAAAGATGCATTTCTGAATCACAATGTCCAAGTTTGTTAAGAATGCAATTAGGGGTATATTTTGAAATAATCATTCCATGAGCCAACTGAATTATTAGCTCAAATTGCCCTAATAAATAAAAGGAATATACCTTGAGGCTAACCTCATAGAAAAGAGCAGATCAAACTGTTATGCTAAGGGAAATTCTGGAAAGAAAAAGAAAAATATAAATCAAAAGGGAAATATAATAGAAAGGCAAAGAGAACATAAGAACCTGAACATATTATTAGCTCATATTGCTGTCATATTAATCCACATGAGGTGGCCACATTTGAGTGGTGGGTTAAGTGTTTCCTTTATAGTTTTGAACAATCATCCAGTGACAGCTTGGAAAGCCTGGAAAGGACCATATAATTGTACAGTCTTTCTTGGTCAAGAGGTTAGTGCCTGAATGCTAGTTATGTGGGTGTAGGTAAGAACAGTGTTGCATGTATATTCTATTCTTTAGAGTTTTGCAGGTCTGTGAGTCCATGCCTAGGACAATTCCTATAATTTACTATAAGAACTGAACCTGAAGACCTGTGATGAGGTTGACAGTCACCATCCCGGAGTGCACTGTGAAAGAATTGGACTCTGGCACTGGTGGAAGGAAAGAGAACCCTTTTCACAGACTGTTGCTTTGCATCAGAAGGGGACCCTCTAGGTCAGGGGTTCCCAAAGTTTTTATGCTGCGGCCCGGCAAACCATGGCCCAGCAGTCACAGCCAAATTTCCAGCTGGCAGACAGGTAAGAATACCCCCACCCCTGAGGTGGGGCAGGGAGGGGGTCAAACCTTGCGCTGCTGCGGGCCCTGCAAAAGGAGTCACGGCCTCTCTGCCCAACTCTGGGGGGCTGCGGTTTGCCAGTGTGCGGGCACTTCCGGTCTGGCAGCCAACTGTGCTGCGGACTGGCAGCCGACCAGCCGAGACTTTTCTCACAGTCTCTCAGACAACAATCTTATGAATTTTTAAAAGCAATTTAAAAAAACAATCAAGGAATTACCATAATGTGTACTACATCACACTTGCAATCTCCTATCCAGTATTACATATTCCTTCCTCCCCAGCTCTTCCCTTGCCTTTTGTAATTTCCCTCTTTTCTCTGTGTGTTGTCTACATTATCATTTACAGCCCATCTTCCACCAAGGGTTTTTCCTTTGATTTCAGCTGGAGCTGGGCCAAGCCATTAGATCCATATCCTATAGGATTTATAAACAAGCTTTCTTTTACTCACATGAGTCAGTGGAAATATTCAAGTGCACAGAATAAGGCACATGCCCAGGGACTGAGAACCCCTGCTCTAGGTGTTGTGCCTTGGGCTCCCAGGAGGAGAGGGAGAAATGAAGGGCTGGATGGGGGTCTCAGTTCTTCATGCAAAAAGATTTCCTGCCACAAAACACAGTTTTGTTGAAACACATTTTTTTTTTTTTGGCAACAAAATGTCAGTTCTGACAAAAATAACATTTCAGGTTCCCCCCAGGGGAAATTTTGAAGCAAAAAATAATCATTGCAACTCACCATTTTAAAGGGAAGCAGAATTTTTTGTCTCCGCTTAAAATAGTTTTGTTACAGGCTTTTGGTTTAAAAAAAGTAACTCAACAGAGTGACACTTTTAAGTCAAAATGTTAATTTGAAACATTTGAACCGGAAATGAAAACCTATGATTTGGCCTGAAAGGGTTTTGTTCAAATGGGTTAAAACTTCTTGTGAACAAAAAGATATTTTTAACTGCTAAAAATTCAAATGACTGATTTGTTTCTTGTGGGTTTAGCAAAGAAAGTGTGTTGGTTCTCTCATCAAAAGTACCACGCTCCTACCTAGATTTGGAGAAGGCAGGGGAATGAACAGGATGAGGGGCTCCTGTTTCCTCCTGGCTTGGGAAAAAATGAAACTAGTGGTTCACCTATCCCTATCATCAATCAAAGGAGCTGTTTTGTGAATGCACTATGCAGGCAAAGGAGCGACTCCCTTTCAGCCGTCTTCAAGGGTCTCACAATTAAAAGCTCCTAGTCACAACCCACACAAGCCCAGGGAAATTCTTTGTACTACTTCCAAACAACTCCTAGTTGGGCCAGATGCACGGACTGAATCCAGAACCATGAAAGGAGAAAAAGAATGAGCCTCACATAAGAGTGGAAGCTTAGAGGTTTGTAGCTGACACATTAACCTGTGCGATGGAGCCACTAGAGAAGACCAAAGAGGAACATGCTTAATATACTGGCCAGGGTTATATATTGACATTTTTGATGGATCGTTGCTCTGTCATCTCTGGATATGTCCTGGATGTTAGTGCTCAAGACTTGAATCTGATCTCATATCACTCTTGCACTGTCTTCAGTGGAGTTGCTCCTGCCATTACACCTTCTGTAATCTCAGAATCAGGCCCAGTCTATCCTCAGGGCTATAAAAATACATGAAATACAGTTTTTTTGTGTAACAGCACTAAAGTAATGGCATTGTTATTGCCTGTTAGCTATATGCACATTCAGAATAAGGGAATGTGGATAAGGCTGTGCAAATCTGTCACCTTTCCCCTCATTAAAACCACATATTTCTTATTTCTTTAGCTTGCACTGTCACCAAGGTTTCAAAATCAGAGTGAGAGACAATATCTGACAACATTTGTGCATAGCTATTCCACTAACAAGAGAACTTCACCCAGGAGAAATGGATTTGAAAAAATAAAGGCGCAATCTGCTGTGAATGAGTCTAAATCATGAATCGATAGATCTTTATAATACCTGCTGAACACAGGTTCTCCCAAGCCTGCCCTCCCCAGGAGGATGCTACCAAACTTCTTAGGAGTTTTTCTTGAAGGCACTTCTGAAGTTCTCCTCCCTTTGATAACTATGAACCAATGATATTCAAGGAAGTATAGGGGACAAAATGTTCAGCGTCTGTATTGAAGAAGAGTTTGTACATTAAAGGCTGAATTTCCAAGTGCTCAGTGTTGAGAAATACAGGGCATGTTTCAACCTCTTCATCGCAGGCTGGAGCTGCTATCTGTCCCTACCATGCCCTTCACTGTGGTGTGCGAACTCTCCTGTGGCATCTCTTGCTCAGTGCTAGCTCTCATTTTAGTGATGCTTTCTAGCAGGTATGTCACTAAAATGGAAGACACTGGAAATCTCAGAGTTTCATTTATTGTCTGTCCTTGAAAAACAAAGTATTTGTCATTCAGCGCTTGGCTTAACAACTCTGAAATTAACCCAAGAGACAATAAAAGGCTGACATGCCTTCAGAAACTGGAGACCTTCCCTTTCAGCCACACTAAGGCTCTGATGCCCAGTGCTTTCCCACAGCAAAGCCTGTCCTTTCACAGTGACAAGGTGATGACATCCTGCCTGAATGTTAATTACTCTTTTTTATATTTTATATAAATTCTGTGTGTGTGTGTGTGTGTGTGTGCGTATTGTGTGTATGTATATATATTTTTTAGCAGCCTGCTTTTTTTTTGGTGTTTGGAAACATTGACTGGAATCTCTTTTCACACACTGGGAATGACTTTAAATGCTTGTTTTCAATGACGGGGTGGGGAGCAGCACCCCTTCCAGTCTTCCATTTTATTTGAGCATGGCATTCTGTCTGGCTCAAAAACCATGGCTGACTCGACCCCAGAATAAAACTGCAGAAGCTACCTCTCTTAGGTTTTGGTACTAGACTTTCCATATAGGTGCTGAGTATTTACCGCTAAGTCATGGCAGCAGGTGGTTCTTATTACAAGAAGGGCTGCCCTGTCCAAGTAAAACAGGCAAAGCCAGAGCTAGGTTGGAGGTGGTTCTATGGGGAGACCTTTTTGGAACAATTAGTGTGGGGAGATGGTCCAGTTTGTTTCTGCTGCGGAGAGGTTTGTAGTACAGTCAAGCCCTAGGCAAGAGGTAACCTGGAAACATACATGCTTCTTTGTTCAGAATAGGTGCGGACTCTACTGTTGTTGAGCTACTGACTTTGTGACTGTGGATAAGATGGACAAAGTAAAATGGAGTAGCCTGTAAAGATGAAGACTTTTCCAGCCCCCTCCGTGCACCCAGTGCCTACCCCTTTCTCTGATGAAGGTCTGCAACACCTGCCTTTACCTTCCTTCTCCCCCAAAAGTAGTCAAGTAGAACAGCTGGTAGCTGGTGAGACAGGCTGCATCTTGAATGCAACTCTCCACAGACCTTGCTTCTGAGGAGAATACATTTGTCTTGTCTTAGGCTTTAACAGTTTAAATGGCACAAAGCCCATCTGCAACTACGCTAATCTGCACCAGCTGAGGACTTGCCTCTTAACCTTGAAAATGGCTGTGAAAAAGATGGGGATCCTTACCTTACCAGTGTGTGTGTGTTGCTGCAACTAAGCAGCAGGGTGGCTGGTGAGTGAAGAGCTGCAGGCTGAGGGGACTTGTGGAGCAACTGCGGGAGCAGGGTCTGCATGGAAGAGAACACAGTGGGTCAGGACTGACAAGCGGTGCAAGACTCCACTTGAGTTCTAGTGTCCCACCAATACAGTGCTTCCACCTTGCTCTTCTTGGGGTGAAATACTGGTCTCTGGGTATAGGAGGATGTTCACATCAGCACCACAGGGGCACAAGTATACGGATGAATCATTAGCACTGCTATCTAGGGTGCTGTTGGGGCCAACAGTTAGATCCCTTCCTTGGTGAATTTGGCTTGTAACCTTAGGTGGCTAGCCAGAATCAATTTAGGCTTGTATGGGATCAGTTTCTCTCAACAGTGTTGTTTTGTCATTGGACTGTATGTACCTTTATATAATGATAGGCACTATACTGCTAGTGGAATTTGTATGCAATTCTAGGAAGGGGGCAGCAAGACTTGTTCTGGGGTGCACAACCTGTTCCTTCTGGGTGGAATGCTGCATTATCTGGGTCAGGGAAAAGAGATGCCCTACTGTAATGAGTCTTTGCAACGGGCAGCTACCAAATATATAGTGGAAGTTAACTATGCCTAGAGCCCTGGTCATTCAGCTCTAAGCCTGTAAGCCCCTTTTCAATTGAGTTAGGAAAGAACTCCCTTTTGAGGCAGCTACTAGTACATGCACTACCAGAACTGGTCCAAAAAAACAGCTAAAGTTTTTTGGGGGTTTTTTTGCAGGAAATATGTCTGGTAAAAATTATGGAAGTTTTCAGTTAAAGTTTCAGACTCCCTTGTGCATCAGCAAAAACTGCTGAAACTTTCATTTAAAATATTTTAACTCTTTCTGAAGAATATCCCAATTTTATACTAAAACAAAAAAAATCCAGTCAATTCCAAATGAAAACCACCTCAAGTTCCTGCCCTCTACAAAAAGCCTTGGAGGATTCTGCTTGAGGTCTCCCTGATCCTTGGCAGCTCATGCCATTTTCATGATGCATACAAATATTCAGCTAACTTGCATAAATCTACAAATACCTGGTGGAGAAGAAAGAGGAGGAACAGAGCCCTAGGTATACAGCTTAAAGCTTTCCTCGCCTAGCTGCAGCAGGATGACTGTCCCCTCTTGTCAACACATGCCCAGGACAGCTGCACCCATGCTGAAAGGAGAGAGAGAAAGTAAGATTAAACAACTGATGTTCAGAGACTAAGAGGCTTTGCACATCTGAGTCGCTGCTAGCAGATCCACTTTTCAGTGATCTTAGAAAGGATGGAGCTGGTCTATGCTAGCAGTGAATGAGACTTGTCTATGTTGGTCATTGACTGGGAAAGTGCCAAGGCTCTGTTTCTTCCCCCACCTGCCCCAGGCAAAATGGAGGTGGGTCCATAGCTCAGCTACTTCTTGCATGCCCAAGCTTGTGGTCTATGGCAGCATAAGGGTGGGCTGCAATTCCCCTCCCTTGCAGAGGCATGCAGTCCAAGTTCTTATTTAGCCCCAAGGGCAACAATTCATCTTTGCCCTACTGACAGGCCCTGTTCTTGCCTTCTGTAAATGGTGAGCAATGCAAAACCTCCCCACTGCCTGTCAGATGTGGAGCTGAACTTGCCTGGCCACTAGGCATGCTGCGAGGTGGGGAGAAGCAGCAAGCCTACCAGCAAGTCTCCCTGAGCAGACCCTGCCTTTTACAAGTGAGACTCCCAAAGACACCCAAGGGATCAGGATACCTGATCACATGCTGGTTTCAATGAAAACTGGGTATCTAAAACTGCCAGGTGGCTCCTTATAATCTCTGCCCAAGTACTCTGTAAGGCACTGTCCACTCATGGTGCTTACACAAGCAAGGATAGAGACAAACCGCTCTGTATGTTTAACCCTGACTACAATCCTATGAAATGCACTGCATCAATCTATGCCTTTTTAAGAGAGGTTTTTAGATGGCACCACAGATGTGCTGGAGCCTGGGATCAGCTCCCAGCCCTTCTGGAGCACAACAGAACACCACTTCCATGGGGGGACTCGGCTCTCACTGGAGCTGGGCAGCTATTTCCACAGTTGGCGGATAGATGCGGCGTGTTTGTGGTGGTCACTTTCTTTTCGGGAAGAGGCACAGAAGCCTACTGAAGTCGGGCCCTGTGTTTTAAGAGGGCAATTTTGCATCATTAGGCCTCCTGGATGAGCCCATCCCACTGTAAAGTCTGCATGACATTGAGCACCAGCAGTAGTATAGCTACATCAGTGTAGCTACCACAACAAACAGCTCCACCCCAGACACTCCTGTGCACTTTTCCTCCATCCCTGTTCATCATGGTTACTTCCTACTTCTGCTGTGAAACTTTTGTAACCCAGCTGTTGCCACCCTGAGATCCCTGCCTGTGTCTTGCTACTCTGAAAGCATCTCCTTTCTGTGGCTACAAACCTGCCCTCTGAGGTAGAATAACAAATAGCATCATGCCACCATGCTGGGACTCCAGAAAATTCCTATTTTTGAGTAGTATTTTATAGCAAATATCTGTTCACTTGGTGATTATTAAGCAGCATGTGGTAGCAAAGGAGGTTCCTTGTATGCCTTGACACTGACTCTGTAAGCTGATCGGCGTGGGTAAATGCCTGCACTTGCAAGGGACCCACTGATTTGGGTAGCACTTGAGTCGGGGCATGATGACAGAGGTTAGATAATAGCACCAGGGGGGTTAAAAAGCAGCACACAATGAAGTGGGTATGTCTATGGGCAGGCACCTTCATTTTCAGCTTGATCAGGCTTGTTGGATGCTAAATGTAGCTGAGTAAGTGTCACTGGCTTCCTACAAATCCCTGAACATTGAAACTTCTCGTATCAAAGCAGGAAAGATAGCTGCAACCAAGGCACACCCCACCCAGCAGTGGCAAAGCATATCCCAAAAGGCAGTGCTTTGTCTTGAGAAAACAGCCTAAGGCAACACAGATCATAGCAAATAAGATCCAGGTAATGCAGCTGGATCCTAATGTATATCATGGCTATGCAACTTATTGTAGAATCCCCTCCTTCCTGCACAGCTGTGCTCCTGCATCAACTGCTGTTCTAAAATAAAACTGTTTGTGTTCCCTATGCCTGCAGAGAGACTGACCCAAACTGCTTAGTATCACGATAAATGGGGACAGGAATGAAGCCGCTTGCTCAAGGTCACAAATGGCATCTGAGCTAGGAATACAAGCCATCGTTCTGGAGCCCCCAGGCCAGTCTTGGCTACTGGAGAGGACGCAGTGTGTGTGTGGTGAGGGAGCTCTCCTATTTTCTAACAGAACTATAAAAATATGCCCTAGACCTTGTCCCTGTTGAAGGTGCTGGTAAAACACCCTCAATAACCAAACAGGAAAGCAGGTTCAGTTCCCTGTCTGTGTATATACTATTGCACTCATAATGCACATAGCGATCCAAATATTAAGAAAAGCTGCTCAATCTGTCCATAAATCCATAGATCACCACTGGTTTTCCACACCTTGCACCAACAATAAATCAGCAGCAAGATGACTTCTTATTTTTGCCTGAAAACAGCATAAAAGGCAAGGGTGAGTCTCAGCAGCATTTGTTTTAGAGTCGCTAGCTTGGTAAACAAGTGATTAATCTCTCCATGGCAAGAGCAAAGGGAATTTGGGAAGGAAAAATATGCGGCTGTCTTCAAGCAATTCTGTTGGAACATCAAGGAAAATGCGGATTTTTGCCTATTACAGACATTCATTTAGTTTTAATAGGGTACTGAGAGTGTTTGGGAGCTGATCATGCAGCATGGCATGGAAATGTGCACAGGTGGGAGCAAAGGGGACGACAAGCAGTTGCATGCTAACTACTGGCTTGTCCTGACAGAAGCCAGGCTGTCCTGCACATAGGGCTGACAGCTCCTCTCGCTGCACAAGAATCACTTCCCCTAAATTACTCTTGTGCATGTTTCATGGCAGACTAAACTGTTCACTAGTGCCAGTGCGTCACTGGTTGTGTGCAAGTCACCGCTTGTATTTTGCTTTCCCTTGGAGATCTGTTTCTAGTCAAAGATAGTTTTCCCATTGTTTTGCTAATATTCATATTCGATTCAGTGGGGAGGGAAACTTACTTTGACATCACTTAGTGGGGACCTATTCCACAACACCTTTTGCCAGGCCTCTGCTTGGCACAGTTGGCTGTTGTGGACTCCTACACTCCCTAATGGCTGAACCCAGGATTCTGGATTCTAGTTCAAGGCTTAAAAGCTGGCGTTGTGTCCTTGGTTTTGCACCATCTCACACATTTCAATTATGCTCTTCAATGGTAGTGTACCAGAACTGGGGTTTGGTCTACGGGAAGGGGAATTGGGACACTGTACTCCATGCAGCTCAGCAACTGGCCTCTTGAGCAACACAACATGCTACTCCCTGAGCATAAGTCTGCACCGTTTCTAAGGAACAGCGGGATCTACTACGGGAATGCATTTATATTAAGGACAGGGAATCAGTGGGCAGGAGATATGATGGGTTTCCATGGAGTCACTCCACAATCCCTTTAGAGTAACAGGATTTATCCTGCATCCCCTGGGCATCTCTGCAGGCTCTTTGGGGAGTAATAGGATTTATTCTCTAACCCATGGGAATATCTGGGGTGTCTTTAGGGAGTAATAGGATTTAGATTGTTCCTAGCCTGCACAGTCTCTATGGGTAGAATCAGGACACCCATTGTATCCCCTTGAGAAGCAGTCCCATCTCTGAAACAGAAGGATAACCACATTATCTTGTGGGAACTGGATAGCATTCATTATACAACTATAAGAAATGTACTGAGAATTTCTTTGTGGCAGAGCTGCTACATGAAATGACCACTGCATATCATCCCAGAGACTTTCATCAGCAGCTTGCCTTAGGACCCATCTTCTCATTAAATTCAGTAGGTTTTAGATTCCCTTAAAGCAGAGTTGGCCAATTCCCAGCATCCTGCTGCCACCCCCTCCTCTTCCCTCCCCCACCTTTCCAGCTGGGGGTGTCTGCATGGCCTGATAGCCTGTGGCTTGCCTGGTGTGGCCCACACAGCATGTGGCCCCTTAAAGACTTAGAAGTTGGACAGTTCTGGGGTAGAGCATGGATTTTTGCTAATGGTAACTGATCACTTTGGGGGTCTGGGGCTGTACAGCAGTCAGTACAGCATGACCAGTATTAGCTGTGTAATGTTAATAAGCAATTCTCATGCTTATTTCTGATCTGGGGCTTGTTTATGGGTTGGCTGTTTTGTAGACACTGGCTTGCAATATGGTCTAATTACAGCATCTCTGTTTGCTATAGATACCAGAGATTGGGGAAATATCACTAGGATTAGACAGTTTTAAAAGCTGATTAAATTAATAGCATTTAGAAATGCCACCAATCAGGGGAAATGCTTTAAATAAAACTCTGGAACTGATTATCCCTTCCAGGAGGTTGGTGTTCCAGCAGATGACTCTGTTGTAGTGTTGCTCCTACCATGATGCCACACTGGGGTTGGCAATGCCAAGGTGGTAGCTTCAGGTCAGCACAGAAGAAAGCACCGTCCAATCAGATGTTTTACGGACCCAATGACCTGCCAGTACTCCTGGCTCTTGTTCAACTCGGCTCCAACATCCTGGCAAAAGTCCTTCATAACGACTACCAAGAATTAGGAGCAAGTGACAGACGCATCCATCTTGGACTCTATAGCAAGTCCAGCACATGCTGGATTAGAACTGAAGTCTAGACTGTCCTGTGTAAATGGTAGTCAGACAAGACCTTTGCTGTGCAAACATCCCTGCTACACAGATGCGATCAACAAAGCTGATGGCTCTGGACTTCAGAATTAAGACTTCAAGAAAACCCCTATGACCCCACAATGCTACCTGGGACCTTAGCACGAAATAGCTGCTCTAGATGCTATGCTCTTTGTTGGGCTGGAGCACATCTTGGCCCTCTGTGGCAATCTTTGCCTTGGGTAGAAGCTGAACAAGTTGGATCTCTTCACTCCTGAGTTATTGCTGCTTGGATTTTGTTTTTAATAACCTGTAATATGAGAAGCCTGCCCTGGGGAGCGAGAGGATTATTGTCAAATATCATTTCCTATTTGCTAGGCTTTTAGGGGCTTTATTCACGTGAAAAGCTGGAGGATTAGCTGGGGAATTGAAGGAGGGGTGTGAATCACTAGCTTGGGATTTCCAAAGGCTGCTGCTGCTGCTTTTTTCTTTCTTTCTCTCTCTTTTTTTTTTTTTAAAAGGGACTTTGTGAACTCTTGGAGGCACCAAATATCAGATCACTTAAAATGAGCCAGACCTGGTGGGGAAGGTCTTCTGAATCCTAATCAGCTCTTTAGAACTAATGAGGTTTTTTTTCATAAAAACAAATGAGCCTGAGACAACGGTTGCTGCTGTCCGTTCAAACACCATACAGTTCTCATACTGGCACACGGCTGCCCCAGGACACACCTTTCCCAGCACCACATCTTTAAAATCGCTCTAGTCTTCCCTCTTCCCCACAACCGCAACCCTCACTTAGTTTGTGCTCATCCTCCCTCCTCCCCCATTACTTCAGTTGAGGAGTGACGTACATATGGCTCACAGCCAGGTCATCCCCACCTCTAGCCTTGACTGGTGGGGTGGGGAGGAGATGCACCTGCCCTCTACTGTAGCCAAGTACCCGGCTGAAAGCTGGGGTACAAAAACCCCATAGGCACTGGGGTCCGTGGGGCTGGTTCTGTACCATTCACCTGGTCCATGGAACTAGAGGAGTTTGACACCCCTTAAAAGACTACGGGTACAAAGACTAGGGGTGACCCTGGCTCCAGACACCTTTTATACCCTCTCTCCTTCCTTCTCCTCTTTCATGTTTTTAATATCCCTATTGCACTCACTGGGACACTTGGGTGCAGTGTGATCAAGTGAGCTGCCCAAAGCCACGCTGAAAATGAAGGATGGATTCCAAGCCAGAGTTATGTCTACAAAAGCATCAGTGCTGCAGCTTGGCAGAAATGTTGCCCAACAGAATAGCCAGAATAGTCTTTTTGATCTGAGACTGCAAAGAGGTTGGGGAGGAGGGAATAAGATTAGGATTCTTTTCTTTTTAAGATATAAGTAGACGAGAAAGCAGTTAAAGTGAAAAGAGCATGCTGCATTTCTCAGGTGGGCTAGGAATATGAGCCCATGGCTCTTTGTTTCTTCATTACTGTTCACTTACTTTCTTCTATCTACATTCCTATAAGCATGTGCTTAGCATTACCCACATGAGCCATTCCACCAACGCCAATGGGGTAACTCAGGCAGAACTGAGGCCTAATGTATGTCATCCCTGCTGGGCTGCTTATCTGAGAATTGATGGAAACGGCCTATTGGATTATATTGCTCACTTCTACTCAGGCAGGACTGTTCCCAGTACTGTTCAGTGATCGCAGCATCTACCTGCTGCTTAAAAAGTTGTTCAGCAGTGCAATACACTTTAACTAGTGGGGAAATTTTGTTCTCAGTATTCCTTGTTGGCCATCGTGGGCACTCACATGGCCCCTGTTCCTAGAGTCCTGGAGCACTTTACAATTGGTAATGTATTTAGCTTCACAATACCCGTCCACAGCAGAGGAAGGAAATCGCTTTGATCCTCACTTTCCAGAGAGGGGAAGTGGCAGTGGCAGCAGCTGGGTCCCAGGGCTGGCCCACCCTGGACCTGAGCTGGGTCACTCCAGCCTTTCACCAGGAAAACCGTGCTAACAGCTGAGCTAGTGCTTTAACCACACAACTATCCTTCACCTCCATTTCCCTTTGTCAGTAACCTCCTGAATTATACCTGTCACTTTCTTCCACCCCAGAACTTCCTGGAGCAAGCAGAATGCTTTGTGCTGATGCACAGATTAGACACTAATTCTGAAATAAAGCACACAACAAGAATGACAGCTTGGAGAATGAGTTGAGCTTGTCCTGGTTACATCTGACCAGTGGCTGGGCTCTGCTGCGTTGATAATACTCCTTAAAGGAAGGTCTTAAGAGGGTGGCATTTCTCTGGAACATATGCTTATTCAGAAGTCCCCACACCCTCCTCCCCTCAGTCTCCCTGGAGTGCCCTTTCTCCACCACCCTGCCATCTCTACACGGCAGTACAACAGCTTTCATGCAGTTGCAGTTCCCTTCAACTGCACTTTCATCAAGCTTCCCATGAGATCTTCACTCAAGTCTCCATGGAGGATCCTGTCCACCGAAGCCTGGAACACTAGCTAATCTCATCTTGCTCGCTCTCATACAAGATGAGGAAAACTCTGATGGTTCACCTCTTTCTATATTACCAATGGAGCTCATATACATTCATCACCTGAAGTGGAGATCTTGCTATTTTAACTCTACCCTAGATTAGCCTCGTCTTTCTAACAGCGGAGGGTAGATGGGACTGCATGGGTCAGATCCTCTGCCAGGACAGATCACCAAGACTAAAATTTGGTTCCAATTTAGCAAGCTGCAAGAAGTTGCCAGCACACATTGGGCACACCAAAAAAGACTTGCTGATGGCTAACCTGTGCAGCTCTGTTCCTTCTGGGGAGTCACTTACACTGGTGCCGAGTTACCAATCCATTAAGCAAGACAGCCTGGGAACAGCACTGGGAAAGCCTGCTGTTTGTATGGAGCTAGCAGAAAAGTGATGATTTGTTCAGATTCACAGTTTAAGGCTAGAAGGGACCTCATGAGATCATTGGGTCCAGCCCCCCCTGCTCTGGGCAGGAAAGACTGCTGGGGTCAAATAACCCCAGCAAGGTTTTGTTGAAGTAATCTACCTGGGTTACTTCAACAAATCAGCCCTGTTCAGAGGTATGACACTTTGAAGTTGCGATGGATACTCACTCTGAATCTCCTTACACAGGCACTATGGAGGCAGATTGAAAAAAACACTCTTATCTAGATGTCTAGTGCCACCACAAATGCCTTTTAAATGTCACAGATTTGGGCTGAACCAAGTCCCAGGATACAGGCTCAATGCAAACAGTCCTGCTTGAGCCCCCACGATGGAGGGTTAGCTATAGATGGAGGGGCAGCTATGTTCCACAGAACGAGAAGCCAGGCCTGGCAGTTGGTTTGCTCGGCAGGAGGTGCTGGAGCAGCTGGAACGAGGGGCCTTGGCACAGCTCTGTGTGGGAAGTTTCCATAACACCTGCCTACACGAAGTCTGTCTTTAGACAATCCTGCTCTGGGTTGCTTTTTTTTTTTCCTTTTCTTTTTTTCTCCCCGCCCCCCCCACCCTTTCCCCCCATACAAACCACAATTAAATTAACCAAACTGAAGATGAAAACAACATGCTGCTCCTCTCTGCATGTGCGTGGTTAAGGTACAGTCTATAGCAGGGATGGGCAATTATTTGGGCTGGAGGGCCACTTCAGGAATTTGGGTGAGCTATTCCAGGCCAAAGGGGATGACGGGTGCTGACCTGGCCTGGAGTGGGAATGGGTGAGAAGTGGTGCAATTGGTCAGGTCTGCCCTGCACCCACTGCCAGGTGCACCAGAGGGAGCAGGTGTGTGGGGTCCCCATGGAGTCCAGTCAGGAACCTTATGGGCAGGGTGTGCTCTGCTGGGAAGGCAGGATGGGAGGTGATGTCTGGGAGCAGGATGGGTGGGCTGGGGCCGGGATGGCAGGGCTGGGAGCAGAGCCATGATCCGCTCCCCACGGAACCGGCACCATCGCAGGGACGTGCAGGGAGCGGATTGTGACTCTGCCATGGCCCCGTGATCCCAGCCCCACCCGTCCGGCTCCCAGACGCTGCTCCCCTCCTGCCTGTGGCCCCACTTCATTCACCTGGACAAATGTGCTCTGAACTAGTGAACACACAACGACTGTTGCAAGGTACATGGAAATTCAGGCTTTTCATATTCCCCCCACCAAGAGCTGCAGACTTGGTGTGTAGATGTAGCATTTACCTATATTGTAGCCCAAAACTTAAACTATCAGAGTGGTGGCTTTTTCAGGAAAATGAACATCCCCTTAATTTTACAAGTTTTGATACAGAACTTCTAAATTTCAGGACTTTTTCCTCAAAAATTCAAGTTCCAAGCTTGAGTTGAACCCCTTTTGAAATATGCCGCCTTGGGTCTCATAAAATTGGGAGTTAGCGCAAAATCTTCATATCCCCCAGGTCTCTCTATCGTGGTTTTCTATGATTCTTCACTCTCATAACAAATACTCCCATCTACAGTGCTCATTTACCCTGAAGTATGAGAGTAATTCATGGTCTTTAGTGTAATTGATCCTTGCACTCACTTTGAGGTTGGAAAGGGTTGGTTACCTCCATTTGCCAGCTGGACTACTGTTGCTATACACTAAGTGACTTGCCCAAGGTCCTACACACGGTCTATAGCAAAACAGAGTCCATTTCCCTGCACCCACGAGCTAAAAAGTGGCCTTATTCTTGATGGACAGAGATGGGTAGGCAACATGAAAACAACCTAGCATCAGCAGCTGCTATCGACTTCAATAGGATTTACCGGTGCCTGATGCTTCTGAGAAGTACACACTGAAATATACTACATGGGGCATCTGTGTGCCCCTACCTGCCTGTTGGTTCAGAGCCTGGCTGTATGGCAGAGTATTCGAATTCCTGAAGCCAAGTAATTCTCCCCATCTATATTCCAGGACCATCTCAGTGCCCCACACAGGGCTCCACTGGGCCAGACACTGGACATTCATATTGCAGCCCCAGGTCTCTTTTCTTGGGGACGGGGACAAGGGTAACCAGGCTGTGAATTACATATCATACTAGCACAAGGAAGATCATGATAAATTAAGAAGCCAGATCATGAGCTGGTGGGAACCGACATAGCTGCAAGAACAGCCCACACTAAAGTAAACGAAGTTGCTTGTGTAAGCTGCAGATCTAACCTACTCGGTAAAAACCTGAGATTCCAGCAGTGACGCTAATACTGGCGCATTGTGCATGCACATACCTCTATCTAGTCTGAACGCATCTCGCTCAGCCCATTACTAAGTGTGCTGCACATCTAGGATGGTTCAGTGCTGCAGTTAGAGCTTCCGCTTTATCTCCTGATTTGATGCAACTTTAACAACGCAGCCATTAAATTCTCTGAACATGAGATTTTTTTTGCTCTTGCTTTCTCTGCAGCATGCAGAGAATAGTGCAGTGCAGTTGGTGACTTTCCTAGCAAAGTGAATTTGCCAGCCAGGGTCAAAAAGAGAGCATCTGATGAAATAGTCTAAGAGACAGTCTCAGCAGGTTTAAATCTGGGGGGAGGGAAGTGATCTAGACCCTCAGCTCCTCCTGCAATCTTCCCCTCTGCCCAAGGCATTATAGTCAAAGCATTGACACACGATAGGTGGATGAGAGATGCTGATGCCCTTCTCTTATGAAAAACTATCTATCTTTCTAATGTGTCCTTGTTGTCAGTGTGCTTGTGTACTGGCTAGGGAGACCTGCCTAATGAAATCTGGGTTGGCTGAGGAGGACTGCGCCTTCAGGACAACTGCATCAAATGCTGTTTGTGAAAGCATCTAGCATGCCAGCAACACTCCCAGTCAGGGTGAGCCCCACCATGCCCACTCTCTCCAGGCAGGCTTGTTTCGCTGCTCAGAACTGTATCCAAATGCAGCTAGCACTAGTGAGCTCTATACATGCTCTGGAAAGAGTCCTCCCCACCTTTGCTCTGCAGGGATACTTCACAGATACACCCTCCCCCACAGCAGTACAAGCTTGCCTTGAAGCTTTAGTTCAAATGCTCCCCTCACCTTGCTACCTCCAAAAGCAGCTGCACTTGATTTCCTATCCCTCCCTCACCTTTGCCTGTGCTTACCCCTGCAAACAGACCCACCCTGGCCAATAGGTGTATCTGAGAGCAACAAGGGCAAAGCTGGGCCTATAGACAGGTGAAAGGGAATCTATGCAGGGAAAGGGTGCACTTTTACTTAAGGCACTGAGTAAGACTTGGAAAGTCTGTGATGGCTGCTCTGCTGGTGCCCTGGTTCCCCACTGGTAATGGGGGGAAGGATGAGCCTGGTTCCCTAGCCCCAGCCCCAAAGAGGGGACCATCAGTGGCATACAGCCAGGCACAACGGGATCTCTGTGCAACCACACCACCAATTCCCACTGGTGCTAGTATCTAGCAGTTTACCCTACTGCTGCACCATGTGAGGATTCATGGGGCCTGTCCCTGAGACAGGTGTGGTGCACCCAGCCCAGTGCTGCAGGAATGCTACCTTCCCTGGGAGCTGCAGTCTCTCTTCTGTCCTACCCTCCTCCCTCCTTTTCCAGGCAGATGGAAATTGGCAGGCCTCTCTTGCTGGCTTTTGGTATAAAAAAAAATGCTAATTAAAAAAATTCATTAGGAAAAGTTAATCATCTTCTGCTGTCCTGGGCCTGACAAAGCTTCCAAGCATGAACGGGGGAGCGGGAGTTGCTGCAGTCCCCAATTAAAGAGTCCTGATGTGTGTTGTTGTTTGTTCGACAGAGCATGGGCTGCCTCCAGCATTTGGGCTCCAGGACCTGACCCCCTCCCTCCCCCATCCACACACTGCTCACAGCACACAGAGTAGTGGTTCTACTCTGATAGCCCGTTAAAGGCTCCAGTGTGGGCAGGGGACAACGATCCTACAGATCTGGGCCTGATCCGAAGCCTTTTTGGAGTCAATGGCAAGATGTCCACTTACTGTGCGCCCAGGCTCTGTTTAGAGCCCTGGCCCAAGAGCATAGTGTGGCTGGTGGTGCTGAAGACTGGGCCCGTGCACACTTAGCTGAGGGGTAGAGGATGGGTGAGTGGGCATTTGCTGCAGTAGGGGATCTTGGACTGTTGGCTGGGCAAACAGACAGCCATAGTCTTTGAGGCAGCAAATATTGCTGGGATGGGGAAGAAAGAGATCTTTCTCTTTCCACCCAGCTCCTTCACACTCCTACAATCACTGCCCTCTCCCATACTCTCCTCTTTTCTTCACGGCAGATTATTTTCTGGCCTTCAGTCTTCTTCTCTATTTTTCTCCTTTGGATCCTTCTGCTGACCTTAGCCCTTCCGTTCCCGCACTGCTCTCTTATACATGCTGTTCTCAAACTACTTGGTGGACGGCAAGCTGGATAAGCCAGATGCAGGAATGATTTTACTGGCTTTGGGCTGCAGCATTAGATTCACTCTTGCCTAGGTCACCAGCATGCCTAGGGAGCAAAGATGAGCTGGGAATTGGACCAGGTACAGCATCTTTCTTGGCTGCTCTCCTGCATACATGCTGCAAGCCCCCTCAGGCTTTCTAATAAAGATGCATCAGGAGTCCCTAGTGCCACACACTACAGACAGTATCTGAGGTACAGTGTCAAACCAGTCAGAGAGATGCCCCTTCCCCACTCCTGTTTTCATTCTCTATTGTACCTTGTCGTTAATGCGGCCAGATCTCTAATACCGTCTAGCCCAAAGGAGCTCAAACTACAGCCTGTGGGCTGCATCCAGCTCCTGAAGTGACTGGATCTGGCTGGACTGTAGTGTGGGAGATCGGCAGCAAGCTGCTAAACCTGGTGCATTCCCTTCCCTCCCCTCTCCTGCACTGCTGCTAATCCTCTTACAGCCCTCCCTGCTCTGCTGTCTTCCCCGCTCTCCCTCTGCTTCTGCTGGCATTGGCACCCTCTTCTCCTCCCCTACTGGTGGAGAGCTGTGGCCCATACTACAAGACCTGCCACTCCAAAAAGTTGAGCTTCTGGCCCCTGTCTAGCCCATGGCCCCTGTCCTTGGGGAATGGAGTAAGGAAGAGTGTCTTGCCAAGCTGTGCCCATAAAACAAGCTCCACTCCAGTACACTGGTAATGCAAGGAAATGCCTAGAGCAGTTCAGGCTTCTCCCATGCAATCTGACTGCCCAGGAGCTCTGTTGGGTTTTGTGGCCCTTGATCCTTCTTGGCAGAATCTCCCACAGAGGGCACAAAGGGCAGCTCTGTGACTCCCTCCCTGTACTGGAGGAAGGGCACGAGAAATGACACTGTCAACTAATTAATGATACTGACTTCCTGGCTCGAGTCTCCTGTCCCAAGCGGTCTGCACACTCAGGTAGATGTTTGAGCTTCCACAACAGCTGGGTCAGATGTTCATAACTGCTAGAGGCCTTTTTGTCTTTTCCCAAATGAAACACAACAAGGTATGAGCTGCAGAGGTGGCAGCATGGCTAAAGAGCATGGGAGGAGAAGGGGGGAAAACGATACCAGCTATTTCTAAATAAGGCCTTTCTCTATGTTAAGCAGCATCTCTCTTCACACAACTACTGGGTGTGCACTGCTTCTGCCCCCTATGTGGTACGATCAGCTGGTCAGCCCCACAGCTGAGCAATTTTAACAGTGCTGCTGTCACTCAAGTGGCAAGGACCTTTTGGCCACAGGGTATGTCCCTGCAGAGCCTCTGTCCAGCAGAGGGAAGCAGTGAACATGAACACTAACCACTTTGTGGCAAGAGGCACAACAACAATCCCACAGGAGAGAGCAGGCTACAAATGCAAGAACCAAAAGATTGCTTCCCCAGTGCCAGCTCCAGCAACAGAGCTGAGGACGAGACCGGATGAGAGCCAAGTGCCATCAATTAGGCTGGCACTCAAGAAAGGGCTGGCACAAAACCTGTGGTTCTGCGATAGAAATGGCAGCTGGGAGAGAGCGAGAGAAAGGGCAAGGAGTGGAAGGGAACTGGCAACTTTCCTTTATCTGCCCCCTCCAGGACCTCCTATCTCTGAGAGTCAGACTCTGGCACTGTCGTTGTCTGTGCCAGCCTTGCTATGCTGGGGCATAGACAGGGACAGCAACTGCCTGTCACACACTGCATAGCACTGCATTAGGGAGGTCTGAGTGTGCATGCTGAAATATTAATTGGGGGGGGGGGGGGGGGGGGGGGAGGAGAAATCCCCTGTTTAATCGAACACCAGCAGGTGGAGACAGGGCCCCAGAGGAAGGGAAAGATTGACAGGTCTTTTCTTCTGGGACAGAAGAACCACAGGGCTTGCAGGAGAGGGAGGGGGCTGTGTGTGCCCTCCCCAGACTCATACAAAAGTATGAGATGGAGCTTGAGCCCCCCAAGAGGTTGGTGCTGGCTCAGTCTGTACTGCTGGGGGACTGCCCTGCTCCACTCCTCACACTTGGAGAGCAGCCAGCTGCAAAGCTCTGGGTAAGCTCCCAGATTCAAAGCAGGTTCTGGGCTCCAAAGGGAGTATTTAGAGCCAGGGTTTTCTTTGGAGCACCTGTGTTAGAAAGTTTCTTTTCTCTGCTTCCCCCAGCCCCTGTTCAGGTAACACATTACAGAATTAACTGCAGTCTGCACTGGAAGCTTTTGCAGCCAGAGTTTGTGACATTGCTTTGGGCTGAAAGCAGAAGACTGGCCTCTTATGGAGATGCCAGTTCTCTATACAGGGCTGCACATAACCTCAGCATTTTACCCGCTGAACAGCTCTGAACAGTAACAGCTTCCAGCTGCAAGGAGTCTGAACTCACTCTGAACCACCCGCTTCCTCCTTTCCCTCCTGTTTCCTCCTCCTCCCCAACTCATGGGAGTAAGAGGTGGAGAGCTCAGCAGACAGGGACAGAATGGAGGAGACAGGATGCTGTGCTGTACTGTGGAGGGGCCCAATGCTGAGCAGTAGTCCTACAATGGGGGCCCGGCTGCATTGCTGCAATGGCACTGGGCATGGAGCTCACCAATTCCAGTGTGACGACAGCACAGCTGCAAGTCTGTGACTGACAAGTTTAGCTAGCAAGCATGCCCATGCACCGGAGCTGGTGCTGCTGTGGGGTAAAGTAGGGGTGTTTATAAACAAAGAATCATAGAAAATTAGGGCTGGAAGGAACCTCAGGAGGTCATCTAATCCAACCCCCTGCTCAAAGCAGGACCATCCCCATGGCTGGATCAGCCCAACAGGCAGCAATGACAAAGCCTGACAGGTGGACAGAGGCTAGGCAGGGAGCCAACCTGACAGATGAATCCATCCCTCTGACAACCCACCTCCATTGTTTGCCTCCTAATGTGAGAGAATTTAAATGACAATGGGCTGAAAGGCTGGTGAGTCATAGTCAGAACCTTACCAGGATGATCAATACACCAGAGCAGCGACACACGGGCTCTTCAGGGAGCAGCTTTGGGGGCCATGCTCACAGCAAACATGCTCCAAAGCCAAACGTATTCAAAACCTAATGGCCATTTCTCAGACCCAAGGGCCAGAAACTCCAGCTGAAGGATAATGGCCTCTTTTGGGCACTGGCCTGTAGTCAAAAACCCTCCCCTCTTGTTGTATGTTTGGCAAGAATGCAGGCAGCAACCTTGCTCAGTGCACACAGAATAGCAAGGTTGAGCAAGACCTGCAGAAGGCTGCCTGCCCACCACAATAGCAATGGAGTCTTAGATGTAACAATCCCGTTAGCCCGTGGCACCAGCCAGGTTGGGACTCAGCTGAGCTCTCCAGTGCTTCCTCTGTAGGTGACTTATGTACTTTTCTCCAAAGGACTCCTGCCTCTTCCCTTGGACGACTGGTCCATGGCTTACTGAAATACACTTAACGGTAACACTCCAGAAAGGTTCTCTGCCAACTTCGCTACATCTACTGGGGCTCCACTGACATCCACCAGGGAAAGATCTTGCCTGCAATTAAAATAACCTTTCTGCTCTTTAATCTTGGGGTGGTTGTTCATTCTTTGAAGACTAGTAAGATCTTGGGCTCCTTCTGGTCCTTCCAAGTCAGAATCTTGAAGGGCTTTACCCATAGGCAACATAGTCTGAATGCTGCCTACTCCATGGGGATGTTGTTTTCACATGGGGAAACCAAAGCACCAAGCAGTAACATGACTTGTTCCAAGGGCGCTGGAACCCAATCTCCAAGTCCTGAGGCCAGCAGGAGTCTTGGCATCAAGCTTGAAAGATGCAGGAGAAGAGCCCTGAATATGCTGAGAATACACTTTATCAGTAGCAAAGCACAGGGGACCAGGACGAGCAAAAAGGGTGAATGCCATGGTGATCTATCAGGTGCTGCCTTTCATAGAATCATAGAATATTAGGGTTGGAAGGGACCTCAGAAGATCATCTAGTCCAACGCCCTGCTCAAAGCAGGACCATCCCGAACTAAACCATTCCAGCCAAAGCTTTGTCTAACTGGGCCTTAAAAACCTCCATGGATGGAAATTCCACAACCTCTCTAGGTAACCTGTTCCAGTGCTTTACTACCCTCCTAGTGAGAACATTTTTCCTAATATCTAACCTAAGCCTCCCCTGCTGCAACTTGAAACCTTGTTCTGTCATCTGCCACCACTGAGAACAGTCTAGTCCATCCTCTGTGAAACAATCCTTCAGGTAGTTGAAGACTGCTATCAAATCCCCTCTCAATCTTCTCTTCTCTAGACTAAATGAGCCCAGTTCCCTCAGCTTCTCCTCATAAGTCATGTGCCCCAGCCCCTGAACCACTGTTGCTGCCCTTCTCTGGACTCCTAATTTGTCCACATCCTTTCAGTAGTGAGGGGCCCAAAATTAGACACAGGACTCCAGATGTGGCCTCATCAGTCCTGAATAGAGGAGAAGAATCCCTTCCCTAGATCTTCTGGAAACACTCCTAATAATGTAGTCCCATATGCTGTTAGCTTCACTGATGGATCATATTCAGCTTATTGCACACTGTTACCCCCAGGTCCTTTTATGCAGAGCTGCTGCTTAGGCAGTTGTTCCCCAGCCTGTACCAATGTATGGGGCTGTTCCATCCAAAGTGCAGGACTTTGCACTTATCCTTGTTGAACCTCATGAGATTCCTTTTGGCACAATCCTCCAATTTGTCTAGATCTCTCTGAATCCTAACCCTACCCTCCAATGTAGTACTCCCCGCTGGCTTGGTGTCATCTGAAAAACTTGCTGAGGGTGCACTCTATGCCATCTTCCAGGTCGTTGATGAAGATATTGAACAAAACTGGCTCCAGGATGAACTCCTGGGGAACTCTACTTGATACCGCTTGACAATTAGACATCGAGCCTGATGATCCAGCCAGTTTTCTATCCACCTTACAGTCCATTCATCCAACCCGTACTTTCTTAGCTTGACTGCAAGAATGTTGTGGGACAGCATATCATAAGCCATGCTAAAGTCAAGGTACACCACATCCACTGGTCTCCCCGCATCCACAGAGCCAGTCATCTCATCACAGAAGGCAATCAGGTTGATCAGGCATGACTTGCCCTTGGTGAACCCTGACTCTTCCATGCTGACTCTTCGTAATCACCTTCTCCTCCAAGTGCTTAGAAATGGATTCCTTGAGGACCTGCTCCATGATTTTACTAGGGACTGAGCTGAGGCTGACCAGTCTACTTCCTCGGATCCTCTTTCTTCCTCTTCTTAAAGATGGGCACAATATCTGCCCTTCTCTAATCATCCAGAATCTCTCCTAATCACCATGAGTTTTCAAAGATAATGACCAGCGACTTTACAATCGCATTGGCCAACTCCCTCAGCACCCTCAAGTGCATTGCTTCCAGTCCCATGGATTGTATGTGTCCAGCTTGTCTAAATAGCCCCTAACCTGTTCTTTCACCATGATTGGCTGCTCACCTCCTCCCCAAACTGTGCTACCAGGTAGAGTAGTCTGGGAGCTGACCTTGCCTGTGAAGACCAAGGTGAAAAAGGCATTAAATATTTCAGCCTTTACTGCATCCTCTGTCACTAGGTTGCCTCCCACATTCAGTAAGGAACCCACACTTTCCCTGATCCTCCTCTTGTTGCTGACAAACTTGTAGAAACCCTTGTTACTCTTCACGTCCCCTGCTAGCTACTACTCCAGTTCTGCTTTGCCCTTCCTGATTTCATCCCAAACAATACTCTTTTAAACTCCTCTGTAGTTGTTTGTTCAAGTTTCCGCTTCCTATCTTCTACCTCCTTTTTTGTGTTTTAGCTCACTGAAGAATTCTCTGCTCAGCCAAGCTGGTCTTCTGCCACTCTTCCTAGTCTTCCTGTGCATTGGAATGGTTTGTTCCTGCACCCTCAGTAAGGCTTCTTTAAAATACAGCCAGCTCTCCTGGTCATTTGTCTCAAAGATTGGCTTCCCAGGGAATCCTGCCCATCAGTTCCCTGAGGGAGTTAAAGTCTGCTTTTCTGAAGTCCAGGGTCCTTACTGTCAAGTCCCCCATGAGAACCAGGGCCTGTGATCTAGAAATCTCCCACTAGCTGTTTGAAGTAGGCCTCATCCACCACCTCTTCCTGGTCTGGTGGTCTATAGAACAAACCTACCACAAAATTACCCTTGCTGCCCTCCCTTCTGACCCTAACCAAGAGACTTTCAACAGGTTTGTTTCCAATTTCATACTGGAGCTCTGAGCAATCATATGGCTCTTTTACATAAAGCCCAACTCCTCCTCCTCTTCTCCCCTGCCTGTCCTTCCTGAACAGTTTGTACCCATCCATGACAGCGCTCCAGTCACGCAAGCGCCCACCAAGTCTCTGTTATTCCAATCACGTCATAATTCTGTGACTGTGCAAGGACTTCCAATTCTTCCTGCTTGTTTCCCAGGCTCCATGCATTTGTGTGCAGACACATGACGTAACTAGCCGATTGCCCTACTTCCCCAGGAAGAATGAGAAGGCCTCCACTCTTGCCCTGTCCTACTTCTGCTTTCTCCAGGTCATCCACTTCCCCGCTTACCTCTGGGCTTTGGTCTTCATTCCCCAGCAAACCTAACTAGCTTTAGCTCTTCTCACTAGGTTAGCAAACATGTCTGAGAAGATGCTCTTCCCTCTCTTCATCAGTGGAACACATCTCTTCCTAACAGTCCTTCTTCTTGGAACAACATCCCATTCATACATAAGGCCCTTTCAAGCTGGCCACTTGGGTTGGTCTGCATGACTAGAACGTGACCAGGAGAGAACCAGAACTTGCATAGTTCATGTGCAATGCCATTTAATGGTATTGACTGCTATAAATCACTAGATCAAACCCTCATTATCTTGAGTAGTAAGCAGAAGTCCTCATGCTGGTGATGGGTATGATATGAGTTGGTGGCTTCAGTTCCATTCCTAGTGGAGGGCTCTTGACTAGACACCTTTCACCCCTTGATTTTGAGGCTGTTTCAGGCGTGTGGAATGGTCTCACGTTGGAGATACAATAAAAGCCAATAGGCCCATGCAGAATGCACCTCCCTGCAGGGGACTTTAATTTCAATCTTGGATCACCACACACTTTGCTGCAGAGCATAGATTTGTTACAGACTCAGGGCTACAGAACAATGCTGCTGCTTGTGAATACAAGTCTCATTACTCTCACCTGCAGGAAGAAGCTCCATTAACATTCCCAGTGAGGCGCCCTGCTAATCCTAGTCACCCATGGGCCTTGCAAAAGGGTTCTCCATATCTTTGGCTGGAAAAAACTAATTTAAGTTGACTTGGAACTGAGCATTGTCCTGTGGACTGAGACCTGGCTAAAACTGTGAACTTCAATGATAAATACATTTTATATTGAGCAGAGGAGAACTCCAGTAAGGGAACTGCAAGGATCAGCATGAAGACTGGTTTTATTTAATGTTTTCATTAATGATCTGCAGAAGAAAGTAAGCAGCAAACGAATGAAGTTCCCTGATGATGCTAACATGGATGGAGCTGAATGGAGTGGTGAAAAGAATACGTGGAAGCCTGGAGAGATCAGAAATGCAACAAGAAAACAACAGATGAAACTTAGGGAAAAATATCACTAATGTTCCCCCATGTTGTTAGTGAGGTCAAGAGCTTAGCAGGATACAGGAAAAAAAACCGAAACCATTCTACAGATAATGAGCATCTCCACAGTTGTATTAGGTTTTATTTTTTTTTCCTCCTCAGAAAAGGGAAAGGAAAAAACTTCCTGTATGGGCAAGTCATTCCGTAATTTTCCACTAGGTGGGTTCTTTGCTTGAATCAGCTGATCCTGGTCACTGGAATTAAGAACTGGACTAGATCAGCCATGAGTCTGATTTCCACCCCCATCCCCCAGCTTATCATATACTCCTAGGAAAAATAATCAGATACATGAATACGTAAACTTGGGTAGCAGCCATAGGGGAGAAGCAATGACCAAGGGGTAAGTGGTGAATCAGATGGGAATCTGCAGCATGTTGAAGCAACAAAATGATGTCTTTGCCCAAAGTGGCTATGGCTTTAACATCACTGGGGAGAAAGCTAATGGCCCCCTCTGTGGAGTTCCATTTCCTTGGCACATGCAGCACAAACGTCCTTGGCAGTGGTGCCCTCTAGCACGCTGTGCTGCTCTCCTGTATTCTGCATGATCAACTCCTATCCTGGAAGCAGCATACTGCTGCATACATGGTGCTTCCAACAGGTTAACTATCACTGGTGAGTGATGGGGCCAAGAGGACCATGCTTCTATGGCTATGCTGGTTCCAGTTTACAAGGCAGCTGCCTGGAATGGTATAGTATGTTCAACTGTGTCCCTGTTTGGGACAGAAAGTATGCTGCGGTAATATAGTTAAAGGTCAGGATGGACTGTCTTAGCAGGGAGGAGTTCAACATACCAAGTTTGTCTCAGCGATGACTGACATGACAGAGAGAACATGAATGTTGACAAAGAAGAGAAGAGCAACAAATTCATCTGGGAGGCAAAGAAAGATGCAAGTTGACCTAACAGCATGAACAGAAAACCACAGGCAAATATCTCCCTGTAAAGAAAGCCTTGCTGGGGTTGTTTGACCCCAGCACTTTTTCCTGCCATGGCAGGGGGTCGGACTTGATGATCTGCTCAGGTCCCTTCCAACCCTACCACCTATAAAAATATGAAAGCCAGAATATCTTCCCAAAGCAGTGCTGCACACCTGGCTTCCTCCTGGTAGATGGATTGGATGCAACCTGATGGTCCTAGCTGCTCCTGCCCTCTAGCAACACTGCCACTTTGGTCCTACACTCTTGATTGTGTCCCGCTCACTGTAGCTCCTGCCCACCTACCTGGCTTGATTCTGCTCTGAGCTTCACACTGTGCAGCTGCAGATGGTGGAGACAAGATGTCAGCCTCTGAGAGGAACTGCTGAATCAGTTATGCTATGCACCTCCAGGTGAGGGAAGCTGGAAAGCTTCCAGCCATCCTGAGAGTACAAGCTAACTGATAGCAAGGACATCTGGGAGTAAGCATGAAAAGACCAGCACACCCAGTCTGCTTGGGGAAGATGGCAGCTTTTAAATGCATCAAGAAAAGCAGACAGGCCCTGTCTAGATCAAGTGAGTTCATGCCAAGGCAGCAAGGCTGGGGCAAGCCCCAGTGTAGACAGCTGCACCCAGGCATGCTGGGGCCTGCAGTGGGGTAGCCAGAGCGGATCACCACCACAGCAAACTGAATGGGGGAAGCCCTGGCTCTGACTCGGGAAGTGCAGGGACAGGACAGTCCCTGGGAAGGTCCTCTTCCCTATGGACCATGGGGGTTGAAGACCACATACCTTATCTCCTCTTCCCTCCACTTCTGCTAATCCTATGACTTCCCATTTAAGGAAACGTCGAATTTGGTTCCCATCATTTCCTAATCCATTTGCCAGTCTTCTTTCCCCATCACTCCTTCTACCCTGGTATTTCTGGGGGGGGGATACTGTTTGGCATTAAAACTTGTGTATAAATGCCCCCACGTGTCCTGCCTATCTTCAATCATCCTATTGGGTATGCATATGCATCCATGTCTCACACTGAGGGGCTGGATATTATTGATGGTTGTGTCCTTAAGCGATTAGATTACTGTTAGAGCTACACGTATAAGAGCAATAGAACCTCGGTGCTGGTGACAGTTTTAAGTGAGAATCTGGCGAGAGAGAGACTTATCTTTTGTTTATAGCCGAGATAAGGCATAAAGAATGTCAGGCTGTGAGCAGGAAACTGCTAGTTTCTAGCCCAGCTGCCTGGCTTGCCGGATCTCAGGAACTTGAGATGGGAAAGGCCTATTAGGCCATCGAGTCCATCTGCCCATCAAGGTGGGGTTGGTCCCACTTGCACCACAGAAATAGCAGCATTACCCTAACAGCCAATTCCTCCTCTATATGTAATGATCTCCTCATGCTCATGCTGCCTCCTGCCTCTGCAACACCCAGAACCTCTGCTCATAACTCCTGTACCCTCTTCCCACTTGTTCTTCCAACTTCTTGACTTCCGTTCTGCCCCATCCTTACATCCCTTGGGCAAAGCCGCCTGCTCTATGCAGCCTGTGTGCTGCCCCACAATGGCAGGTCCTTGGGACACAGTGCTTTGGTTTTGTGCACTCCCAAGCTCTAAACAGATAAAATCCCCTAATAACACCACCAAGAAAATGTGCATCTCAAACTGAAAGAAGCTGGAAATAGCACCCCTGACCCACCATTCCCCAGAACATTGCGGCTGTATTGGATTCCAGACCCAGCCTTGGTGGCTTAGGTCCTTCTCCAAGACCTGGGTCAGAACAAGGATGCCAGATCCAAACCCTTGTAGCAACATGAACTTCATGCCTAGGGCCTGTCTCTGATCTCACGCACTCCTGTGTTATTACTGATGGAGTGTTTTGTTTCTTCGCTATTCCTCATTTACTTTAACCTCTTAATAAACCTTACTGTAATGGCTGAAATCACGGTGTTCTGTGCACGGCCACCAGAACTTGATTAAGCTCTAATTAATTGTATTAAGGTCAGCCAATGCACTTTGCTAGGGAAGAAAGCCAATAATTACATGATACATGAGGTGTGCTGCTGCCATTAGCTACATCAACCACTGTAATAGGACTCAGACATAGCAGGGTCACAACCAGCACTAGCTAACCATAAAATGGTGGCAGAAATCAGGAAGTAATTAAGCGTTATAAATAAAACCATCATCACTTCATTGACAAAAAAACCCCTCTGCTGTCATAATAAGCATGCCCTGGCAAGCTCAGCAGAGGCAAAGGGCCAATGGGCCATAGACCATGATGGCCAGGCTCTCAAGAGAGCTGTGTTCCTGGGAAGGCACCTCTATGAACTGGCTAGACACCTGGTGCTTGGTGGTAGCCTTAGGGCCTGGTTGTTCTGCACTATTCTCAATGGGAGCTGTGGAGTTAACCAGTGATCTGGCTCCTTTTTAACTCCATGCCCTAGGCAAGGCTGGATTACGTTGAAAAAACTGGCACAAACATGGCTGGTTGTAGTGGTTTGTTAAAGATAAGTTCCCCCACCATTCACTGGTCTTGCATGCAAATGTAGGGGGGAAGGAAATCAGTCTTGTGCGCTTGCCAAATGTTCCCCTGCTCCCTCACACCTGAACATTAGTCACATTCAGCCTCACCCTGGGAATCTGGTCAGCTTTCTCTATGCAAATAGCTGGCTTTGAATCTTAATCATTAGCTTCTGCATTAAGAACATCTTGAGTCTTCCTATAAAGGACAGGGAAGATGAAGCTATTCCCTTATCACACACTTTTAGGACTCAGATGTTCTGTGCTCTAATTTGATTTCACAGGTATTCCAGGAGCTGGCCTGCTGTGAGATTGCCTTTTTAATAACTTTTTGGCTTAGCGCTTCTTTCGGCAGCAAGACCTTAACCTCCAGGCCCTTGACTTTATCTTCAGCTCTGTCTGAGCAGCCCTCTCGGGAGTTCAATTGGTTTGATACGCCTACTGTTTTAACCTCAAGAGGGAGGGAGAGGGAAGAAGGGAGTGCCTTCAAGTGCATCAATTTTGGCTGTGTTCAGACAGTGACAATTCCCAGCTGGGAGATGACATTTCCATGGGGTTAGCCACATCCTGGCCCCAAGAGGTTCAATCCAATCCTGCTCTTTATTATTGCTGCAGACTATTTCAGTCCCCAATAATAGCTTGAGCTATTATCTGAAGAGCTTCAAAGCACAGGGAAGTGACAATCAGACTGGAGAAGCCATAGGCCAAGACTGTGAGCACCAAAGAAACAATTTGGTGATCTGGATGCCTCAGATGCTTTCTCAACCAGCTTCTCCCTCTTAGAGGCTGCATACCATAAAGGCAGTGGGTTGGAGTGTGGTTTAATGGTTAGCTCCTCAGACTGACTATCAAGCCAGAATTCTGTTTCCAGCTCTGTCATTGACTTGCATGAGTCACGAAACCTGGCCGTGCCTCAGTTTCCTTATTTGTAAAAGGGGGACAGTACTGTCCTTCCCTTGCAGAAGAGCAACAAGGCTCTACTGATTCAACTGGTAAAGGACTTTGAGGTGGATCTCATGTTGGAAATGTAGAGAACTTTGAAAGCTTGCTGGTCTAGATGAAATGGGTGACATAAACTATGTGGGATATTGCCTAAGAGGAGAATTTTCACCATATTTTTTTTTATGTCGGGGACTGTGCTTCTTGGCTTGTTACAACCAACAACAGAAAATTGTAGGTCAAAGTGCTCCCATGTTGCTCCTGTTCATACTACAGTAAACAGTTAATTAATTCCAAGTTCTGGTAAATTAAGTACTTACAGAAGGTTCTTCAGAAAGTACAACCCACTTGGCCCTAAAGTATCTGTCTGCCCTGTAAAAGCTAAGTCCTGTAATTTCTTTCCTGATGTCCATATACAGAAGGTGGAAAACCTGCAGCCAATGCAATTG
Source organism: Alligator sinensis (assembly GCF_000455745.1). Lineage (NCBI taxonomy): Eukaryota > Metazoa > Chordata > Crocodylia > Alligatoridae > Alligator > Alligator sinensis. Next base: position 764,872 of record NW_005842348.1, on the reverse strand, counting down.
CCATGGGTCTACTTAATGCTAGCCAGCACTCTCTCTCAACTGGAGTGGAAGAGTTGGGAAAGAGCTAAGGGGTATACTACTTGTTATGCAGGTCAGCAGAGCTTTAAAGGAAGGAGGCCAAGGTGGGGGAGATGGGCAGGGAAAAGTCTCTGGCCATTTGCAGCCTGTTTTGGAAACACGACAGCCAGATAACCTTATTTTGTTAACTCTGAAATTTATTTTTTGTCTTTAAGTTGATAAAATGTCCTGAGAGAGAGGCCAAATCCCTCCATAAGGCAGGATCAAGTGTACCTAGCTCAGCCGCCATGGATTTGTTTGTTCATGGATTTGTTTGTTCAAGGATTTGTTTCCCCCCATGCCCATTTTATAAAGCAGATTTCTCTAGAGGAGCAATATTCTTAAACCCAGGCTCTCACCATCCTGGCATGGTTGGAGCACTTTTGCTCCCAAACTGTCCTGTTGCCATTTGATCGGTGGTAACTATGCCCCACTGTTGCTGAACCCCTTGTGGAAATGCAGCCCAGACACAATGGAGCCCTTTGCCTGCATCAGCAAATGGATGCAGATATTACTGATCCCTCTATGCAAGGGGACAGAGGAAGAAGCTAGTCTGTTCCCACTTCTCAATACACACTTAAATATAAATCAGTGGCCACAAATTAACCTGAAGCCAAAGCCTGGATTTTAACAGCCTCTATTATAGTTGGGGAAGAAGCCTGAATTGTGCACATGACCCCACATGTGTCACAGAATGGACTTACCCTCAGTCTTGGTGTCCTCAACCCTCGTGTGCCCAGAATCTCGATCTGAACGTGACCTCCTCAAAATCTGCTTGCTTAGTGTCGTATGACCCAGGAAGACAGATGACCCAGGAGGAAGTTAAGACGACTATCCAAACTGCTGAACATCTCCCTGCAAGCACAGAGCTTGGCCAGCACCAAGAAGCTTGAACTGCCTTCCAACAGGGGTTGGTAAGACTAAAATTAACATGCAACTGTGGGGATATTTTAACAAAGCAAACACCATGTGTGAATTGGGAGGAAACTTTCAGGCTGTACAACAACTACTGGACCGACAATATATGGACCAAGGAAGTCTGTAGACTGCTCCCTACAGGGCTTGCTGAGATACAAGATGCTCCAGCTCCCTTGCAGGCCAAGTGCCATGTCAACCATAGGAAACTAGTAGGGGGTGCACGTCCCCCCCAGATGGGGCGGGTGCCCGCCCTGACAACCAACTGTCATGCTGTCAGTAGGGCTGGTGCCCCCCCGCCCCCTGATAGGGCCGCTGCCGTCTTCTGCAGGTGTCCCCCCAGATTCAGGAGGCACCAGTCACTCATGGTGTCAACCATTGACTGCTTAGGCCCTGAGTGAACACTACTTCTAATCTGGGTGTGAAGAGTCAGCTGCTTCTCCCAGCTCATGCTCTCACAATCCTTATTACATACATATGTCCACATACACATACGATTTCCCACCCCCTCTTGGAACATGCTGCCATCACATGATCTAGGTTTTCCTACCCCTGGCAGAACAGAAGAATATGCAAAGCACAGACATGCCTCAAGTATGTAATCCTGCAACTCGTGTAGCAGGGGGTTTGATAAGTCTTTCATAGATTTCATAGATTTCAGATGTTTGGGCATGATGTGAAAAAATGAAGACTCAATTGTCTGCACTGAAACAACCAGACAATGATCTGAAGATTCCTGCCTTACTTGAAGTTTAGTAATAGACAGCACTAGGGATACAGAGAGCCCTAGGGAGCCTGCCTTCAGATCCTTGCATGCAGAATTCTGCTCCTTTGTCCATACACACTAAAATGAAGCCCTACCCGAAGAGAGAGCTGAAGAATCCCTCCTGGTGCTTATCAGCAAGACTCCTTGACATGCCCAATTCCCTATGACTAATGCTACAAACCAGGCACGCAAAATACAGGCAGGGGCGGGAGAAAAGTGAGTATCCTCACATACAGTTAATTAATTACTATTTAATTAGATTCCTGAACAGCACTTTGAAAATGTAGAAGTGCTAGGTTCTGATTGTTTAATTAATTAATTGCCTAGCAGCTAAATACCAAACAGCTAAAAAGACTGCAGCTCCAGAGCTGTGATCTCTCTTGCTCCCCAGCATTCAGTGGTGCCACTACTCTAAGAGCAATCAACCTTGCAATAAAGGAAGCTGACACAGCCACTTTTGCCTGGATGACAGCTACAAAGGGAACACCCCAAGAGAGCCCCAAGGCCTGTTCCTAGTCCAGGCACCTCAGCAAGGTGGGGACAAGTCCAGTGGAGAATGGCCACTTGCTGATACTTTGCAGTGCCCATCTACTATGAATAATGTGACTGTGGGACAAGAGGATCTCACCAAGTGGTCTGGTTGCAAACAGAGAAACCCAGCGGGGTAACAGTAGTAAGATTGCTTGGGACTTTGACCAAGCTGCGGAGAGATCTCTCAGTGAGTTTTAACAATGCAAAAATCACATTCAGTCCCCTAACAGAAATGCTGGATGGAGGCTTCCTGGAAATACTGTCATCCAAGGGATACAAATGGGAATGGATCAAGAGGGTTCCCACAAGAAGAGATTGGCCTCTGAAAGGATCCCCTGCCTCTCCCATCTTTCCGAAGAGCTGGGAGCAGCACTATGCAGCTGTGTGATGGGATTCTGTAGCCCACAACCTACAGAAAAGAGATGAACTTCCATAAAATGCCCCCAAATTGCATGCATCACCCATTTCTTCATTACCACATCCCAACTCTGGGCAGGAAAATCTGCATGACTGAAGTCCAAGCACAGAGATGACAGTGTAGCAACATTGGGGTTGGTGCCTGCTCTAATGGTGCTGTTCTCCTGATGAGACATTAAACTTGGTCCCTTTAGGCAGACAATGTATGTGGGTGCAAAAGGAGATGGATGCCACCACTGGCTTTTGAACAACGTTCTGTCTCTTAGAGCCAAACAGGTGCCAAGGTTCAGGACTGCACACAAGTTTCTACTGCATGCACAACTGGCAGCCACCTGGCATCTACAGGAAGACAGCCCATTCTTCATGGGGAATGGAGCCAGATCAGGTGTGAAGACATTGGTCAGAAGGGCTGGACCCTGTAAGGAGGCATCAACCAAGGGGCTGGACACAGAGGCAAGGTGTCATCCAAGATAAGTAGACAGAGACAAGGTGAGACAGTCGCCCCAGGAGGATCAACCTTGGATAGCTGGGAGAAATATTATTAATGAGCATGTAGGCTTCTGTGTAACACTCCTTAGTAGAATATTTGTGCCCTACAAAATGAAAGATGCAGAAGTCACCCCAAGAA
>NW_005842348.1:750699-761527 GCF_000455745.1 Alligator sinensis | reverse complement strand
TTTCCCCTGTACCTTAGGTTCAGCTCCCACCATAATACTAGATGCATTATGATAGGCTTGCTTAGGGAAATGCTTAGATTACTAGGTACATCTTGCAGGAAATCTGCACTTAACCAGTTAATGAATCCTGGCAGAGCTTGCAAGGTATGGGGTGGGGTGGAGTGGAGAGAGAGCATGTCACTATTAACCATGTAATGTGGGGCTCTGAGATGTGGAAAAAGGAACCTGGTATGGTGGGCAACTCCAAAGCAAGACAAGGGAGGCAGCTCAGCTTGGGTATGCAAAGCACGTGGACCGACTAATTAGCGAAGCATCCACTGACCTGATTCCTAACAGAAGCTCTTGGGTGGTCCACTGGATTAGTGCTAGGTTGAAATGCAGTAGCCCAGTTTGTCAGTGTTGATTACATATACCACTGTTGCTGCATCCAGTAATGTACTGGAATTGGTATCCTTGTTATCCCAGATAGGGACATCTCCAACCCCTTCTCTTCACATTTACAAGACTATACTTCAGTCTTAGAAGTGGGATGGACATGCTCTTCCTTCTGGGATGTGATCAGTCTTCCAGCAGGGAGACCAAGCACTGAGATGGGGGAAATATGGTACCACCTAGTGGTTTGGACATACATGGGGGAAAGGGACACCCCATATTTTGAGTAGACAGAGACAGAGTGTAAAGAGGTGGTGTCACCTGAACCCCAATCCAGCTCATTACCCTGCCTTTAAAGTTTGTCTCCAGCTATGACTGAGAGGAACCGGAGCATGGTATTTCCTGTGCTCTTTCCAAGAGTCTGCCAGGCAGACACCCCTACCACCTGGTGACAAGGGCACCATTCCTATCAAAGCTGCCCTTTGAAATAAAGAGGGGTAGGTTCACCTTATAGAATCAGCTTTCAAAGGGCCTCCAAACCTTCTCTTTAAAATAAACGCACTGTGAATATGAAGAAATGAATGAACCAACCAGGAAGGTCTGGCTGTGCAAAGGACATTAAAACTCCCCAGGGAGCCAGGAGAGGATTTCTGGATGCTTATGGTGAGCAAACAACAGTTCAATTATTGGGAGAAGAAGAAAAGAGCATTCAGATCTTGCTTTCTCTATTCACATCTTTACCATGAGCAAGCCTGCTCAGGGCTTTCTTTGCTCACAGCAAAAAAATAAAGGCCAAGGTAATCTGTCTGTCCATCTCTTTTTGTCTCCAGTATAATACCCGCTAGCATACAAAATGTGGCACCATAGGGTTTTACAGATTATAACTGTTATGAGGTTTCTATAGTAGGTGGATAAAGATGAGAGAAGGTAGCAGAGAGAAGCAAAGTAGAAAAAGACACCACAACTGTTGTCTGGTCTGCCTGTCTGTCTAATTGACTTACTCGCTCTTCACATGCTAGAGGTGAACTCAACACCAGGAAAGGTTGGGGGAAATCTGAACATGCCATAATTTCCCATCATTATCATCTGCTCTTAGCTTCGTTCATGGCCCTATTTCTTGTCTGTTTTTCCATGAACATGCTGGAGAATGAGCATTAGTAGCCGTATTATATATGGAAAGTGGATTTTAAATTCAAAGGTCTGACTACTTACTGAGCATGAATTGTAACTTATGACTTTTAAATGTTACCATTAGATTTTCACTTTCAAATCACACTACCGACTTCTGGCAAGTCCACATCTTCTCCAAGCAAGGTATAGAAACAGAACTAAGTGACTAATATAACGAACCAAGATGGTAAAAATTGAATATTCACTATGAACTATTTGCAAACTATCAGAGGTCAAAAACAACTGGCTGAAGAAGATAGTGGATAATATCCGATAAGTGTCATGTCAGTTTTGAATTAGTTCAGCTGGTAAAAAAAGGGAAAAATCATGAATAAATTGGAGGGGGGGTTAAGTTCATTTACACAGAAATTTTAAATGCACTAATATCAAGCACAACTGAGATTTTTCACACTTTCTAGACTATCACCATATATTATTTGTACAAATGACTTGCCCAACCCTAGCTGGGCGAATGGCTCAGAAAATGAAATACAACAAAGCTTTGTTTGAATTCCCTAGGTGGAATCCAAACACTGGGCACTTAAGTTTGGTAGCTCTTGTATCGTCATATGTCATGAATGGGTCACAACATCATCATCACATGGTGATGCCATTGTTGGCCATGGGCTCTTCTGCAAAGACTGAAGAAGAAATCCTTCTAATTTTCCTGGGTCAGTCCCACTGTCTCTCCTGCTAGGTTCTCCCTGCATCACAGCTAGCAAACCCCAGACCTGCTTGAATCTGTCTCTAAAGACAGGATGAAAAATACTCTAATGGACCGCAGAGGGAAACAGAGCAAGAAAGGGTGGGACTACAGAGAGGCAGCTCTGGTTTCTGAGGGAGCAGGGAGGGAATGAGAGCATTCTTGCTCAAGTGCCAGACTGAGTTTACTGCAAGGCTGAAAGCAGAAGCATTTCATTCAGGTCCAGGTAATGCACAGTGGATTGATCTGCTTCTTCACTGTTTTCTGCATGGACTTTATTTGTCAGGCAGCCCTGTAGTCAAGAAACCTCCTGAGATGCCTCAGTACAGAAGTAATAATCAAATGCCACTGCCTTGTAAAACAGGCATCCTGGCAGACAGGGACCAAAAAGCAGGGCTGTTTGTGAGGGTGGGGGGAGGGTAGAGCCTGGGAGACTGAAGTGTTTGCAGAAAATGCTGATCAAACGGGTGGAAAACCCTGGAGTAATCAGAATGTGGCTCAACACAGCAAGTGGAGGAAGATGTGGAATGGGAGGAGATGGAGCAGAAGCACCAGTTTAGTTAGCATTACAGCTACTGCCATTTGCAATGTAGAGAGCCAAAGCCTCCCCAGGAAGGACAGGGGTCCCCTCTTGTGGGCAAGAGCAAGGTCTATCTGCACCCCTTCACTTTATCACTTCTTCCTCTGGTTCTGGACAGGTTAAGCAGAAGGAACAAATCCAGCTATGAGATCTGAGTCAACAGCTGGTTCAGGGAAAAGGGAACAACAATTCTGAATTTAACACTAATGCAGCACGGTGTTTTTCTAAACTCTCCAGAAATATTTGTCCTCCGAGTACTAGAGGAGGGGTAAGAAAGTATGTCAGCCTCTCCGCAGCAAAGGAGGGTCTTGTGACTGGTGCACTGGATCTGGAGGCAAGAGATTCCTAGCTTTGACACAGGTGATTTCTCACCTCCCTGTCCTTGCTATTGTCTATTAAGATGTTGATCACTCCAGACTAACGACTACCCTTCCTGTGTGTGGACAGTGGCAGCCTCAACAGTGACTCAGTCTTAGCTGGAGCCTCTCTCATTCAAACAAATAAAGCGAATAGGAAAATGAAACATGGAAGAAACAAGGGCTTTGCTCAGAGTCCTGGCATGAATCCAATGAAAAAAACAAAGTTAGATCTCTGGAGCTGCTGGCTACTACAATCATTCTTGGTCTGCTGATTTAACAGCACAGGCAACCTACAGCAACTACACCTCATGGAGGTGTTCAGGGCTGACAAGATGTTCAGGGGGAGAGAAAAAAAAATACCAAATATCGCTGAAACAGAAACTGGAGGGTCCTGGATGAACTAAAGATCAGTAAAGGAAAAGCATGCAGGAGAAATGTTGTACCATGTAAGTGTCTGCAGTGACCACCATCCATTCACAAACCCTGATGTGCATTTCAATTCATTTTTGAATAAGACTTTCTTATACAGATGAGACATTCCTAAACCCTGTCCATCTCAATTAGATCACACACTCCAAGGGGGATGTGGATAACCTGGAAAGGGTTCAGAGGAGGTTGAGGGCCAGCAGGTAAGATCCTATGAAGGCAGATTGAAGGACCTGAATCTCTTCAGCCTCCACAAGAGAAGGCTGAGAGGAGATCTTGTGGCTGTCTACAAGCCCATCGGGGCGGGGGGTCCAGCAGGGAATAAGGGATGCTCTGTTTACCAGGGCGCCCCACGGGGTTACAAGAAACAACGGCCATAAACTGAACGAGAGCAGATTTAGACTGGACATCAGGAAAAAATTATTTATGGTGAGGGTTGCCAAAATATGGAATGGGCTTCCAAGGGAGGTGGTGCTTTCCCTTACCTTGGAGGCATTTAAAAGGAGATTAGACAAGCACCTGGCTGGGGTTACTTGATCCCAGCGCTCTTCTCTACCCAGAGCAGGGGGTCGGACTCAATGATCTAATAGGTCCCTTCCGACCCTAGAAATCTATGAAACTATGAAATCATTGTTTCCATAGTGACTAAAGCAGAGGGTTTTATTTTATTTTTCCAGAGGGGGAAGGAGAAAAAAGCTAAAAAAAAGACAAAATGTGAACAAAATGCAACTAGTTCTTGGATGGAGCATGTAACACAAACAAAGTATATGATGCTGCATGTATGATGTGGTGCATATGTGTAATTCATTGGCTCAGTGGGCGAAGTCATAGGTGTTTCTCATTTCTGATCCTATCACGTACTGCTACCTGTTTGCAGCTAAAGAAGTTATTGCCTTAGGCCTGTGGTAATGGCTGGTATTTGAGGTGATGAAGTTTCCCCGTTCAATCCACAGAGATGTCCATAGTGTTTGTACATATGCAGTTCATTACACTGCATTTCTGCTCTAAGACTTTTGTGATGGCCACCTGCCAGGGAAAGACTTTGCAATATATTTCTGATCTTATTGCATGAAAGCAGGATGATTTGAGGCAGGTTCCTCAAAGGATCTCAGAGATTCTAGTGATCTCAGGGGCTACATTAAAAGCAGAAAAATAAGTGAGAAACTAAAGCTATCTGTTTCAAGGGTGTATTAACTTAGAGCATTTTTGACCCCTTGGGCCAAGGGAATGACTACAAAACTAGCTACTTTTGGGTCCACATCACTGGAATGTCCCAAATATCATGATCTGGGCATCAGAAACTCAATGGATGATTTTGAAGACTGTAGCCCAAAAGACTAGTGGAAGGGCTAAGAGAGTAAATCAAAGAGTCCACATATGTACAGAGAAGGTGGGAAGACTGATAATAGGAGGAAGCAGTGGGGTTGATAAAGCTGAAAGAAAAAATCAAGGAGTCTGCATTGGTAGATAAATGATGGTAGCAGGGCACTGAGAAAGCATGAGATTTTTTAATTTGAGAGGATGCCCAATTTTTTTGCTGGATCTACATATTACTTTGTGTCACTCCCTCCTCTATACCCGAGTAGCAGTCATCTTAAACTCATTGCAATAAAACCTTTATTGTATCTCAGGCCATCTCATATTCACTGTGTTCAGTGTTGCCTCAGGTTCTCGGAGACCCTGCACAATAAACACACTAGGAGCAATGAAAAGAAAAATGAATAGGCAGGAACAAGGCTTTGTAATGATGTAATCTTGTAATCTCCATCAGCCAAAGGACAGCAACACTGGGGAGCAGGACTGGAGAACCAGGCAGAATGAACAGACAAAGAAAAGGAAAGCTGCGTGGAAATAGCTTCACTTCTGAAGGGCTGTAAATGCCCTTTGTAAAGTTCTCTCTTTCTATGCAGAACATCTAGTGTTTCCTTCTGATAGCACTGAGAGTCCAGCCAAAAATCAGCATCGTTCTGTTGTGTTACATGCCTTTTCCACCCATGATGAGAGGGGAACGGTCACAGACCAAGACGTATGGCAGAGCCAGGAAGAGAATCCAGCTCTACAGAATCTCAGGCCAGTGTCTTAAACACAAGACCCTCCTTCCTCTTGAAGCATGCCCTTTTCTTATGTGATCCATTTTAATGGAGAAAGAGAGAAGCTACAATAAATACCTATAGATAGGGAGAAGGGGTCTAGGAAAGATCTTACAGACCAATGAACTGGCCTTCAGCTGTGGGAGATGGAGACTCTATGGTACAACGCAGAAGGGTGTACAGGAAAGTTATTTCACAGCGTCAGAGATAGGGAGAGTTTACATACTGGGGAAGATGAAAGCTGGCATGGCCTCAGTTCTCTTAAATCTTGCTGGTCGTTTTGTTTTAGAAAAATGAAATCCTTTTGTTCTGGATTATCCAAACCCCACTGCCTACTGCAAGGAACGATGTTCTTGGACAAACAGTTCCAGCTTCTGTTTGGATTCATATAGAAGTTTTAGATAAGCAAAAACCATCAGATTGGAGGAATCCATGGACTTGGTCCACCCCAGGCTTATTATCTATTTATACTGAATATTCACATGGAGAGCTCTTTACGCATACAGGATGCTTTAGACCAGACGTGGGCAAAATGCGGCCCGTGGGCCGGATGTGACCCGCCAGGCCATTCTATCTGGCCCACAAGGCCCCTAAAAAAATTTAGAAAATTAATAGTTATCTGCCCCTGGCTGCCTGTTATGCAGCCCTCGATGGCTTGCCAAAACTCAGTAAGCATCCCTCCACCCGAAATAATTGCCCGCCCCTGCTTTAAACTTTAACCAGCCTCCTGCACAGCATCACCTGCATGGCTCATAAATACATGGCCAGAGTAGAGAAAGAACTGAGTCTCATAGCAAAAGCTGAGTAGACTTATCTTGGCTGTAGGCTGTAGTGATGTTGGGGAGTCCTGAGCATCTCACCTGTCTTTTTCAGTTCATGTCCTAAAGGAAGAACCATGCAGTACTATGTGCAAGGCTATCCCACTGGGGAAGGAGCAGTCATTGAAATAAAATGTGAAGTGACTAGGACAGATTAAGAGCACAGGATACAGACATGACTGAGGCTGGTCACTGTAGATGAACAAAAATGAAGACAGATGACGGGTTACCAATGGTCCCCAAGAGTCTCAGGTACAAGGGAGTCCTTTGTGCGGGAGCCACGATTAGCCTCGCGCAGCTGCTAACGCCTCTCACTGGGCCTGGATCTGGCCATTTGGAAGGTTGTTTCAGTTTGAGAGCTGCCCTCAGCAGATGGTATAAGGGAAGCAACTCCGTGTAGGAATTGGTGTACCAAGGATGCTGTGGCAAAACATGAGGTAATACTCTGGAAGGGGTTCCAGTCTCTAAGTGCAAACAACATGGGATGAATGCAGAACAGGACACAGGAGAGTTACAAGTGATGCCTATAGTTGTGATAGACAAGGGCTGAAGGCCAGGCTGCAGACAGGGACTCAACAGAGGGGAAATGAGAGGCCCAAGAATCTGTTTAACAGAGAGCAGATTAGGCATCACTGGGCACAGGAAGTGATGGGCCACGGGAGAGGAGGTGAAGGGACGTAGTAGCAGAAGGAGCAGGATCTACTTGAGGGACAGAGGAGGGACACAGGGAAGTGTGTGAGGCAGAGTGGAGAGATGTGGTAAGGAGAAGGTCAGGTGTATGGAAGGCCCTGGAGATTCGGATGGAGATAGTTGTTCAGTGGGAAAAAGCTGGAATTTATGATGGTGAATTCTGGGCAGCAAGGCTAAAAACTGCTTCCATGGATGGGTGCTGCACCCCCCACAGCCTCTCTGGGTTTGAGAAAGGTGCAAGTTGCCTTAGTACAAGCAATGAGTGGAATGACTGGAGGTCAGCAGGGAGCGGCACAAATCTAGACAGGTAGACCAGTGGTCCTTTGGGAATATCGGAGCAGAGTCCGGTGCTGGAGATAACTGTGCGTGATGCCGGCAGAAGGCTGGACGCAAGGTACCACAAGCTTTGATGTATGTATCCATGCTACACCATCAACTAGCCAGCTTTCTCCCTTCAACAGTTCTGTGACTTCTCCAGCACTGTCCCTGCTCCATGGTGCCCACGCACCCTCCACAGTCTCCATTCCTCAGTGGCAGAAACCCAAACAGCCATGGCTTTAGCCTCCGTTAAATCCTCCCTTAGGGCTTGCCTCTGCAGTGATGCTGGTGAACCCAGCCTGTTTATGTTACGGCTAGGATCTGGAACTAACTTCCAAGGGAAGTGGTGCTGGCTCCTACTCTGGGGGTCTTTAAGAAGCAGCTCGATGCCTACATGGCTGGGGTCCCTTGAGCCCAGTTTCTCTCCTGCGCCAGGCAGGGGGTCGGACTTGAAGATCTACAAGGTCCCTTCCGACCCTACTTCTATGATTCTATGTCGGGAACTAGCTGTGCTTCTCCTTCCTACTTTTATCTGCTCATTTCCTTGCAAACTGCACCCTCCAAAAATTGCAATCCATGTAACTAACAAAGATGGGGCAATTCTTTACCAGGTACAGTTTATTGTACACTGTGTCCATGTCTCTTACCCCTCACCTGTTTGTGTCTTTAGATACAAGCCCTCCAGGAAAAGGACTGTTGGTCAGCACAGCACGCCTGTAGGCACAACAACTGCAGCCCTCCAACATCATTCAGAAGGGCCAGAGCTGATTAGACCTGAGGGCTAGAGCAAGCGCTCTGAATGTCACCAGTAATAATGGGGCTAGATCATGGCTCACAAGATAAAGGAAAATATTAGTAACCCAGAGCTTAGCTAAACAATAGCCATGCCATAAAGCTTATGCAACCTATCAGGCTAAAACACCCATTTTTGGCACCTCTGCTAACTTAATGCAGCTTTGTTCTTAGTACCAAAAGTTACCACACAATAAGAAAAACAGCATAGCACTTTCAGTAACAGGATTTCAAAAGCAAGCTCTTAAAGGAAAAAGAGAGGAAGGAGATTTGAGAGAGGGGTACGATTTACGGGCTACCATTTGTTTGAATGCTGTATTTTTAGTCTGCCTGGCAGAGTTGCAACAAATTACTGGTAGTGCAATCAGCTCCTTAGCTTTAGCTTAGCTATCCATCCCCCACCACCACATCCCTCTGCGTGTCTGGATATGTATAGTGTCAGTTACTCCGTTATCTCAGCGCTGAACAGAACACTGTTTCTGTTCACCTTCCCTGTCCCATCACTGGCTGACATCTTTTTCAGTTCATTCCCTTTTTGTTCACCCTAGGAAGCAGTTTTCATTCATCCCCTCCCAACTTGTCCTCAACCCCTGCACAAACTATATGTACATTTAAAATCCAGCCGTTACTAAGACTGGGTGGTAACCAGAAGCCACAGCTGTAATGAAAGAACTACAGCACATATGCACAGGCACATCTATCAGTTCAGAGAGCTATGCATATGAACACGCTCGTAAATGTATGTACACATTCCTCTGTATTCATATTTGTACATGCCTATATACATGTGTGTACACACACACGCATGTGCACACACCATCTTTTTTATATATAGCAATCAGACTCATGAAGACGCACACACTTTCTCACACACCCAAATGGTCTTTATATTGCTGGAAAGAACAAATGCAATCACATGGGATACTCAGGTCTGGTTGTTTCTTGGTCAGTTCTCTGATTTCCCATATTTTACTTCTTTCAGCACTATCCGTGGGAATGAGAGAGAAAAACAGAAGGGACCAGTCTGAGGGGGGAAGATACCAGGTATGAAGCATCACAGACAGTGACATAGTGTCTCATTAAAGGATCCATGGCAGCTCTGGTCCAGCACTGTGCTCTTTATATATCTGAACTAGAACGTACCAGATTCTAACCTGAAACTGGTCCCTAGCAGAATCTGACCCAATTCTGGGTTCCCTCACACCCTGGGTCTGGTCTTCTCAAGATCTAAGGCATCAAACGATCAGGGGAGAAACTAAAAAGATTCTTCATGCGGACATACAACAGCTCAGTTTTCTACCTTTTTCTCTTCACTGATGGGTCTGGCTAGAGAAGGGAATGGCTGGCTGAGTCGTCAGCCTTTCCTACCTTCCTCACTCAAACTACTGAATTAGCATTGTAGGTTTAATGCTAGGAAGCTCCGCCGTGCTGTGATGGAATGAAAGTCGCTATGTCTGACTTAAATTTCAGATCCAAAGTCCTTATCAGATGGACAGTCCTGACAAAACAACACACTCCCCCCTCCAATTATAAACAGAGGGCCAGATTCTGCTCTCAGAATTCAGTGGGGATGCACCTTGCCAGGTTGTCTCAAGTCAGCCATGTAACTGAGAACAAATTTTGGCTGAAAGCAATTCTTTAAAAACATGCATCCTAAAATCAGCCTTTGCTAGAGACACAGAAAATACTGATTGGTACTTGCTAGCTGTACATTTTCTTCCTTTAGCTGAGGCTGTGTTAAGTCTCAAAGATTTCTGAGAACCAATTGAAAGCAAAGGTAAAGTCCAAACACCTCTCCACCAAGGTGAAATGGAATTCCCTCCTGAGGACACACAATTGGTGTCAGACACATGTTTAAAACCAAAGACATGCAGACGAGCACAAACCTAGACACAGAGAATCGCAGCAATACATATTAACATACCCAGCCACCAACAGATGCAAAACTACATATACTGATAGCAAATACACCAAAACATTGCAACATATGCACCGACCAAATGTACTGAGACACTGCAACCAGATGCACCATAAAATTGGGACATACAGACAGAGATTGCAAGACAAGCATACCAAAGCACTGATAATACAGAGACCCAGATGGAAACCCGCGGAGTGGCTGAAACAACCATACCGAGACGCGCGTTCAGAGAGCAGAATGAACACACAGCATACGCTGAGGGGAAAAAAATGCATCAAAAACAAACGCACACAATCCACTGAAACAAATACACCGAGACGGACACCAACACACCAAAATGCTAATATAAACCCACTGATACGCACACATGGACATACCCAAGATACAAACACAGGCAGCACTTGAAACATAGAGAGATACCTTTGTACTTCTTTAATGCTGTGTCTTTGCTAAGCCAAATAGCTCTTATTGGTGCTTCTAAACTGCAGCATCTGCAACCCGCAAGTCTAAACAACGTCTTCTCTCCACTGGCTTCTGCCATCCCTGGAAAGTGACAGGTATTTATTGGGAAGAACCCACTGTTTCCCCT
>NW_005842348.1:747122-750668 GCF_000455745.1 Alligator sinensis | reverse complement strand
GAGGGCAAGAGGAGGTTTGTCATTGGTTCCCGCACTAACCTTTGCCGAATTGTTCTCTGGAGGATTTATTTACCAGGGGACTGGTGGAGGATGAACTTTAAGAGTGAAGTGATTTGTTTAGCTGAAACAAAGAAGAGAGCTAGAGAGAGAGAGTTTGGGAAGCGACAGTTCGGGAAGGGAGCAGAAAGAGAGGGGGACTGCGGAAACAGACATTGATACAGCACAGTGAGAGAGCCAGGGGCTGAAAAGCCACAGAGACAAGAAACAAAAAGGAAAGAAAGAGAGACCCAAACTAGCCAGATGGAGCCAGTGCCTGTTATACCCAAGAGTAAATGCATTGCAGGACCCATGGGTTGCCTCCCTCAGTCTGATCCATAGTATGTGGAAATCAATAAGAACCTAGAGACTGACTTTAGGGGGCTGTGGAGCAGACCTTAACTGCATTTTAAGGGGGGAGGGGGCTGAACCCTGCAGATGTTCCTCCCCATCAGGAGAAATACTTCCATGGCCAGTGCTCCACTGATCTGTAGAAAAATCAGACTCCTTTGGGATGGAAAGGAGCCTAGGTTGTTAGAAGACAGTGGCATTTGGCAACCGAAACCAGAGCCCCAGCAGTTTAGACTCCCCTTGTTCATCAGTGCATTGCAGTCCCTGCTCTCAGCTGCACTGTAGGCAGAGAATCCCCGTCTGATACTCTGCCTCCCCACCTCCCCTGCCACATGCTCCCATAACTTACGAGTGCCTGTGGGAGTCCACGCAGGCAGTGGGAAGGGGGAATAAGACATGGAACTAGGAACTTTTACCCCTGCTCTGCACAAGCATCACTTGTTAGCGTTAACTGGTGTTAAGAAAAGCAGGGGGTGGAGGGTTCAGCCCAGAGAACAGGACCAGAATCCAAGCCTTGTGTGCAAAACACCTCTAAACCCTGGGGTATCCAGGATGGGGTTTGGGTGTGAATTTTGAACCTTTCCCCCTCTCTGCCTTAGATCGTCAAAAACTGATGCAGCAGAGAATGAGACTGACTCTATGACAGAGGTGGTTAAAGAAATATGTAGAGACTGGAAACTAGCTGCTTTGAGGAAATGAACCCTGCTCAAAAAAGAGTCACAATGGAGATAAACAAGAAGTGCCTTCCTTGCTTCGCTGGTTAATGACTATGGGCCAGCAATGTAGCTAGTGTGGATTGGTACAGCTCTGCTGAAGTCAACAGAGCTTCCTGGATTTAAACCCGCTCAAGGACTGGCCCAAACTCACCTGAGCCATCTGTTTCCTTCATTCACAATTCAGTACCTATGCTCCTCCTGCCCCGGCTCTGATTTGCACCTGCAGGTGAGATGATTAAACACCTAATCATCCCACTGTCCTGAACAAGTATAAGGTCAAATCTCCATCCCATAGGAGTCTTCCTCTTGACTTTATGAGCCTGGGCTCTGGCTAATCAGTTCTGGACCCAACTCTGAGTCTCAAACATACAGGTATGTGTCTAATGATATGTCTAGTATATATAGTAGATATATATTATATATTAGACCTCTTCTGCATACACACCATGATCCAGAGGATTGACAGTTGCCTACTACACTCAGTGAGCCTGTCTATGCTCGTGGAAATCATGTTGACTTCAATGGGAGTCCTGCACCCACAGACACAGGGGAAGGTTGAATTAAGCCTAGCTCTGCCCACTGATACTTTTGGTCCTTGATGTTGCAGGACACATGGATAGTCAAATAATCCCTGGGGGTTCACTCGGGTGAATCCATCCCCGAGTGTCAGCCTTTGGTCTCACCTAGACCTCTTTATAATAAACTATGTAATGTCTCTCAGAACAAAAAGGAACCTGGGGAAGCCTCACTATTCAGGCTTTCAAGCAATGTTGAATAAAATACTGGGAAATATGTTGAAGAACTATCCCGCACTTCCCTCTTGGAAGGTTCAGATATTCTTCGTCTCTGCCAAGCCTGACTTGAGAAGCCCTTTCCTATGTCATTTTGTGGAGAAACAAAGTTCCCAACATTCCTCAAGCCTGTAGTAGAAAATCCCTGGGAATTCTCTTTGTGTCAGTGATTGGACAACTGCCTGGCACAATCCCTGCGCACCAGGGCATTTTATCTCTGATGGTGTGGGTTTCAGCCCAGGTTTAGGTTGCAAGTGAGAGTTAGATGGATGATCTCATCCCAGGGACTAGCAGGTATGTACATATGACAAAGCTGGTGGTAAGACTGGAATAGGAGGCGATTCCTCCATTTAGGATAGAGTTGTTCTGGCAAAGTGGTGAGAGAAGGACACTGGAATAGCAGGAGGTGCTGCAGGGGCACTGGCAGAGCTGCATGGGGAGCCCAAGGCTGGAGTAGCAGGCAGGGGAACTGCAGGTCTGGCTTGAAGTGCACTTGCAGGAACTAGCTGAGAAGGGGGTGCCTTGGGACTAAACTAAAATGCAATGTTTAAGAAAGAAAAGCAGCATGCACAGTGCCTCTACACTCCATCTCACACAAAACACACTAAGTGTTCCTAGCTTAAGTTAACACAAAATCTTGACAATATTTTAAGGTGGATCGTTGACCCCACAACACCCCTAAGTCTAAAGGACACATTTAGACTGTGAGCATGCGATTAAAAAAGCTGAACTCCCTAGTCACAGAATACGTGCGCTTGGCTGTCTATATATTACTGTTAGTTATGGCACGCTGTGTAAGTCTCCAAGCAGTGAAGTATCAGCATGTAGTATCACTGCATCCCTCTGTTAATACAAATATGCAGATTGAATAATGCAATGCAAGCAGGGACCACACACACACAAACACCGTTAACACCGCTGCTCCTTTGATCCCTTTTATTCTGAAATATCCAGTCCCCATTCAGGACTGAAGGGCTACGGCTACAGCCCTTCCCTTGCCCTCGGCTGCATGGAGGAAACCAAATACTTCTCTTACACACAAAACACTCACCTAACCGAACATCCACGTTTCTCTCCCCGCATGTCTGAAACAAACAGATACATTTCAGGCTAGAAGTTTGAGAGCCAGATTCCAGCCTCAGCATTTTAACTTCTAACTTTTATAGGGCTGGTTAAATTAGATATGTGTCTAGGCACTTATGGATGAAAGACCTCCAGCAGCCCTTTAGGTAGGAGCTGTATGCTGCTATCTAGTAGTGCATGTGCGATGCTACATAGTGCAGCATGTGTGTGGGAGCGTGCTGCTGTACAGTAGTGAGTGCCTGTGTGACGCTGTATAGTGCCGAGTGAGATGCTGTATAGCTGTGAGTGCGTGTGATGCTGTATAGTGCAGTGTGTGTGCATGTGATGCGGTATAGTAGTGAGCGCGTGTGTGATGCGGTATAGTGCAGTGTGAGTGCGTGTGATGCAGCAGAGTGCAGTGTGTACATGGATGCTGTACCGTAGTGAGTGTGTGTAATCCTCCACAGACGAGTGTGTTCTTCGTGCCCCGGTGTTTTCTTTGTGTCGCGCTGCCCCGCGCACACGCCCGCGGAGGGAAGCCTGCGCACGCCGCGGCCCGAGGGGGGAGCGGGGCCGGGACCAGACTGGCC